>NC_058127.1:17169956-17314956 GCF_914725855.1 Thunnus albacares | reverse complement strand
ATTAAGGGGATAATGGAAATTGTTTACATCCCGTGTAAGCGGTGTAAGTGTGTGTATGAATGTGAATATCCCCGTGTTTCTATCTGTGTATGTGTGTGTTCTGTTCCGTTAGCAGCATACGGCCTGAGATCACAAGCTGTCCCCTGGCTGGCCTTTTGCTCCATTCCCTGCCACTGTCCCAACTGTCCCTGACACGAAATGTGAAGAATGATACACCACACCTCCTCCCCTCTTATAACACACACACACGCCCCCCCACCATACACACACACACACACACACACACACACACGCACACACCCACACACACATAACAGCTATCGCTCCTGGCACAGTGTGTTTGACACCTCTTCAAAACGGGCCGACCGTGAACGTCCAGTCTATTTTGGGCTGCAGTTGTTAAGGGGTGGTTACTCCAATAAGTTCCCAATGTACTGCCAAAGATAACAGCACAGAAGCGTGACCCAATGTCTTTTTAACCGCAGGTCTCAGCTCAGATTTCATGTCAAGCTTCAACCACTTGATTGATGGAAATGTGTCTCACTGGTTTTGGCTTATTTGGATTCCGATGTGGACGTCCCAGCGGCGGCTGCACTGGCCACATCAAACGTATATAGAGAACGTATACAGATGAAGGCATTTACAGTTGTTGCAGGTTGTGAGTTAGTCTACGCACTTATGCAAGGAAATTGGCAGGAGTTGAACTCCTGACACATTAAAGCTGCTGTCCTGTTGTGAGATATGGCGATGATAGATGGACAGGTGGCACAAAAGGACAAGGACAGATAGAGAAAAGTAAAACAAAGGGAGGTACAGAGACAGACACGAAAGGCCAACAGATGACAAGACAGACATGAGGACAGATGGGTAGTGAAAGAAGGAAACATATAGACTGGGAGAAGTTTGGACTCATGCCAGTCTAAATCAAAGCCCATGGATTGCAAGTAAAAGGTTGTGGGCTTTACAGGTAGTAAAATAAGATGCCAAGGCTTAAAGCATTATTCAGATATTGTATATGGACATGCTGTGAGTGTATGCATGGGAGTGCACATATAGTATGTAAGTCATGTGAACGCTTTATATCACTCCAACAGGATGCGGTGTGTGTGACAGCGTCCGACTTCGAGAGGCATTATGGTGCTTTGTCTTGCTTGTTTGTGCCTTTTTGGACAGATGCTCAGGCGCTTACTCTTAAGTAAAGGCAGATTAGATTGATTGGGTCATCTTTAGCAGGCTTTGAAAGAACATGTTGTGATAAAAAATGTTTTCCTCAAGCAGCCCTTCATTTCCTGCAAACACGAGTAAGCATAGATTAGTTCACACACTTGTTGGAGATAGGCGCTCCTGTGAGCTGAAAAAGGGAGTGTGCACAAAGTTGTAGACCCCTCTGAGAGGAACTGTCACGCCCACACACACAAACACACACAAACAGCAGAGACCCTTATTGTCCCTGTTCCTATTCCCTGCTGAATGCCGGTTGCGTTTATTTTGCAAATTTATGCTGACATTTGAGAGTACACCACCCGCACCAGTTCACCGCTCCAGCAATGGGTGTATGAATTATCATATTCCACTGTATAATATGATTTTCTGAAGTGAGTCTTATTAGAATACACCATACTTTCCTCATCTTGAGTTCTCTTCGGTTTTTACTGTGCTGATACATTGTTTGCACTATCTGATGGAAGAAATCCTCCATCACTGTCGACCTGAAAGCAAACCGCGCTTTGAGACCTGCGGCTATGTTGTTTCAAGATACACAAATTAGAAGCAGCGCAGACAAGTAAGCGCAGATGTATAGTAGAGAGATGCAGACTTAGACTGTCCAAGCCCTTGTCATCTTGGAGCGTCTGTCAGATCCACTCCACAACAAGAGCTCTCAACTCGCCGCCCCGCAACACTGTGGGCTCTGCTCGCTGCCATCCTTTCTCCCTCCCTTCCTCCCTCTGTCTTTTTCGCTCCCAAGGCAAAGCATTTGTTCCTGGCTGATGGGAAGTTGAAGCTGCAGTGGCTAAACAAATATATTCTGGCCTCCAACAGTCGCTTCTGGAAAGAAAGGCTGGAAGCGGGAAGGGAGTGAGGGGGAGGGATATGGCCAAAAAAAAAAAAAAAAAAAATAGCCCCCTCAGGGAATGTTTGGAAAAAGAGCAAGGGAGAACCATCTTTTGGTCTGGTGGTGGCTGCTTGGCTGCCTGTCTAACTCTCTCCCTTTCTCTTTCTCTCTTTCTCTTTCTCTCTCTCTCGCTCACACACACACACACACACACACACACACACACACACACACACACACACACACACACACACACACACACACACTCAACCCACAGTCCCAGTGGACTGCTACTGCTGATTGAGGCATGGTTTGGTGTTCCCGCCCCAGCTGATCCCCTGCCCCCAGTGGATACCCATCTCTCTCATCACATCGGAGCTCCCGATGTGTACAGGTGCATGTGTGTGTGTGTCTGTGTGTGTTTCTCTGTGTAATTGAGACACCCTATACAAAGATCAGATAGTGGTCTTTTCTGGCTAGACACAACACTTTCATTGCTTTCCGTTTTGTGTGTATGTGTTGGGTGGGAATGACTATTTTTAGTACCTGGGGTAATCTCCACTAAGAGCCTTTCAGGACTGTTTCACTTTAACATGGCCAAAACACCAAACCAATAATGCAACCCCCCCAGACTCATATTCCCACACACACACAACAACATGTTGCAACAATGCCACATGTGACGTTATAATGTTCACTGTATTATTTAATAGTGTACACTTTGCAGTGGGAGGATGATGTAAACAGTGGATTCCTAGAATTCTTTTATACTCTTCCCCTTATTCAATGAAGAGAGGCAGAGGAAGTATGAGATAAGAGACTCTGTTTGCATAGAGATGAAATGAATTGATCAAAGAGTGATAGGGACCGAGGTACCAAATAAGGAGTGAAATTGATAGCCAACAGTGAGAAAACAGTATGAATAACAGACAAAAAAGGGAAAAACCTCGACAGACAGAAAGAGGGAAGGGGACAATGGAGAAAGGCCTTCAATCAGTGAGTGCTGTGATTCATGGTGAAGCGCTATCAGTCTTGGGCGATAGTCTGCTTCCCCTCTCCAGGAAAGGCCAATCGATCCCAGGTGTGTGTGTGTGTATGCTGTGCCAGCTTGCCCAGCAGTGGCAGTAGCCTTGGCCAGCTCTTCTGCTCTGGTAGTTTGCCATGTCCTGTCAATCTTTGTGTAATTTGTAACACAGCTTCCAGAAGAATTTAATAGATCTTGAGCAATAATTAATGATTTGCTAGGCAAAAGATTTATTTTAGCACGTGAAAAAACAAAGTAATGCACTTATGGGAGGAGCTGGCAGATATTAAAGAGGAACTTAATATGAGACTGAATCAAAGTGTTCCACTGCCCTCTCTGGTTGAAAGTTTTAAGTGTGTTGGATCTCTGCACTTATCAATGATGCTGGGTGTGTTTGGGGTCAGAAGTGTGCTCTGTTGCACCTCTTAATAACACCCAGCATTAATGTCATGGTGTACTGACATATAGTATCCTGTTTGTACACGCTGTAGCAAGATGAGAACCATTGGAGGTCAGCAAAAACAAGATTTTGCTGTTAGCTTACTCTTTAATTTAGCTCTGGCTCCTCTTTTCTGGCAGAAACCATATTTGTGACTAAAAACTAATTTAAAAAAAAAAAGTAAAGTTCAGAGAGGGGGACTTTTTGTTAGGAATGAATGTAGCAATTGGATTAGATTAAAATTCTCATGTGGTTAGTGCTTTTTCATAACTTTATCTAAGGAGTTTTGCATTTATATAAACATATACAAACATACAAACATACTGAACTTGCATAAACGTGACCCCGCATTGTGCGCACCCCTTATCCCTCCCCACCTCCCCTGGGACTAAGAGCGCACTCAGAAGTAAAGAACAATGGAATTCAGAAAATCACCAAACAATAAATTTTAGAGGAGAAAAGAAAAAGGTAAAGGAATAAATTAAATGACAATACATAAATAGTAATAAAAATAAATAAATAAGAATAAAAAACAATAAAAATAAATAAATATAATTATAGATAGTAAGTAAATTTAAAAAAAGGTCCAAAGTATACACATTAGGTATAGTAGCAATAAACTAAATAGAAAAAAAAAACATCTTTGCTTTTTTATGCACATGTGTAGCATGAGTTTCCACTGGTGTTACTGCAAAGATGGTGGTGGGTGGGTTGGGTTCAAGAAGTTTTACATAGTACTGAAAGGCAGTTGAATATGGAGGACCAGAAATTGACTAGGGAGGGACAGGACCAGAATATGTGGCCTAATGAGACTGGGTTACTGCAGCTAGGGCAGGTGGAGTTAATAGATGGGTATATTTTAGCTAGTCTGTTATTGGAGTAATGTATTCCATGGAACACCTTGAATTGAATTAACCTGTGTCTTATACAAATAGAGGAAGTATGTATTGCAGAGATGCAATTTACTTGGATATCCTCAGGGATTACCGTTTATAGGTTGCGTTTCCAGACTTCCAGTATTTTAGTCCTTGTTGGTGGATCAATATTTTGGATAATATTATATGTCCTGGAAATAAAGCCCCTGTCAAATAGATTCCAATTTAATAGTTCATATGTAGAATCTTTATTTGGGGGTTTGGGTTAGTTAGTTAAATGTTTGTAAGCAAAGCTGTGAGCTTAAAGATATCAAAAAAGTCTGATTTTGGGATATCATGCTCTTCGTGTAAAAATTCAAAAGACATGAATGATTTGTCGTCAAATAGGTCTTCAAAGAAGATTAATCTGTGTCAGTGCCAGCCAGCAAAACTTGAATTGATTTGTGAGGGTGTGAAGAGATGATTGAGAGACAGGGGAGAAAAACCATTCATCTGATTAAAATTGAAATGTTTGCAATATTGTATCCAGATTTTAATGGAATTAAACACTACAGGGTTGGAAAAAATCTTAGTATTAGTGCATGCTGACAATGGAGCAGAGAATAGGGAGATTGGGGAGAGTGATGTATGTGAGGTGAGGTCCATTGTTGCCCAGACATACCCATCTTTATCAGAAAGAGAGTATGTCATCACTCAGTGTGTCAGTTTGGAGATATTTGCTGCCCAGTATTAAGAAAGAAAGAAAATTAGGGAAACCGCAGCCCTCCTTCAGATTTAGGTCTTTCCAAATGGATCTTCTTCATTTGAGGGGTTGATTGGTACATACAAAAGTTGAGATATATTATATTATATTATATACTCTAATTTAACAAAGAATTGTTTTGGGAGCCAGACAGGGAGTGCTTGAAATAAATGCAAAAACTTGGTAATACTGTTTGAGGGCTCCTGTAGCAGACCTAAGAGGTGGGCTATGGATTGTACCAGGTTGGCTACATAAAGGAGCAGGTCATTGGCATATAGCAAAACTTTGTCTATTGTATCTCCCTTTGAAATGCCCCTAATTCTCCCATCATTTCTGATCGCAATAGCGAAAGGTTATAATATAATATATAATATATATAATATATGTAATATAATATATTAAGGAGTCGCCTCACTTTGGAGAATGATTGTCGCACTGGAGACTGATTGGTCTGTACGATGACCAGTCAAGTGAGTTTTACCCTTTTTTAGTAATACTGATATAGTTGCTTGTGTGAGGGTTGGTGCTCGACTGCCATTTTCTAGTGTTTCATCATACATGGCTATAAGAATGGGTATTAGTTTGGAAGAAAAAGCGTTGTGGTACTCAACGTGAAACCCATCTGGTCCTGTAGCCCTTCAACTCTGCATGGAGTGAATTGTGGCTTATATCTCACTCGTGGTAAATGGTTCATCTGGATTGAGAATGGGAATCTCTAGTGTATCAAGGAAAGATTGTATTTTATATCTAATTGTTTCTATATCTGAGAGATACAAATCTAAGTAGTATTTCTGAAATTGATTGTTAGGGTCACATGTGGATGCATCTGGGCCAGTATTTATATCTGTAATTTGGGAATTACTGGATGTTTGTCTGAAGTGATGTGTGAGTATTCTACCTGCTTTGTCTCCATGTTCATGGAATTTGTGATTCCTCTCTGCTTGATGGGTGGAGAGGTTATTAAAGTCCATTTGTAAAAGGAGATGCTCTTTGTGGAGTTCTGATGTGGGAGATGCTGAATATTTTTTGTCCAACTCTATTATAGATTTCTAAAAGATGTTTATTACGTTGTTTATTCATGCGGGCTGTGTATGAAATTATCTGACCTCTGATGTAGGCTGTAGGTGTTTCCCATAATGTACATTGTGGTATGTCTAGACAGTCATTTATGTCGAGGAAGAGGTCTATTTGCCAATTTAAATTGGGTGCACAATAATAGAGAGGGGTCAAGACACCATGACCGTTGTGGCTGTACATTATTTGGCAAATTTATGTCCAATTGCACTGGAGAGTGGTCTGATATAACATTACTATGATATTTCAAATTGATAACTGATGGGAAGAGATTACTGTTAATTAATAAAGGATCTATTCTAGAATAACTTTTTTGAACTGATGAGAAAAATGAGAATTGTTTCGTTGTGGGGTTTAATTTCCTCCATTGATGTGTAAGACCATAAGACTGCATGAAAGAGTTAACAACAATAACTGCTTTGGATGGTGGGCTGTCTGGCTTGGGGTCGGATCTGTCTAGTTGAGGATTCCGTGCGCAATTTAGGTCTCCTGCTGTGATGAGCTGACATCAGGGATAGAGGCTATTAGTTTAGTAAAAAATTGTGAGTCATCCCAGTTTGGACCATAGATGTTTACAAGGAGTGTTGCATAGCCTGCCTACTAATATAATTTATCGGCCATTAGGATCTTTAATTCATGTGGTTTTGTCAAACTGGACTCCCTTTCTGAAAAGACTTGCTACAGCCCTTGAGTTACAGTGAAAATTAGAGTGATAAACCTCATCCAGTTATTTCTCAGTCTAGTGTGGTTATTAATCTTAAAGTGTGTCTCTTGTAGAAATATGATGTCTGGATTAAATGATTTTAGATGAGAAAAGATTTTGTTGCACTTAATCGCATTGCCCATACCTCTAATGTTCCAAGAAGGATTGAAAAGTGTGCTTTGGTTCCCTCCCCCAGAGGCCCCAAAATGTAGGTTGCTCCAACACCAGTTGAGTATTCCATCTAACAAGAACATCTGGTACCGGACTAGATCCGTATAAGAGATATGCATGATTCAAACAATCCTCTAACAGTTGCCATACATTCTCATTTAAAAGTTAGTGCCTCGGCTTAGGACTCATATGAGAGAAAAAGAGAAAAGGAAAGAGAAGGAAAAGAATATATACATACATACATACAAATACACACACACAAACACACAAACACACACACACACACACACACACACACACACACACACATATATATATATATATATATATATATATATATATATATATATACACACACACATACATACATATGCATATAGCAATAGTAGTGGCAACATAGTGGTAATATTAGCAGGTAAGCAGAAACAAAAATTCAGGGGGTAAAGAAAGTCATATTAAAGTAAATGAAATTATATTGGTCTATCAGTCCACTCTTAATGAGACTCCTCAATCTTATGACAGTATAACGTCCATTGCCAGAAGGAAAACAAACGCAATGATTATATTGACTTTTCGCTTACACTGCTGTCATAGTTGTTTACTGCTTGTTAGACTAGTAACAGCCCGCAATAAGCTTAGCCTTGTGGCCTTCCATCTTGAACAGGCTATTGAGATTAAGGTCGACATATTCACCTTAGTTACCTGAGTCCTTCGTTCGTAAATGTCTGATTATGTACTGCTTTGCCTCAGGGGGGATTGTCGAATGATCTCCGTTCTCCATTTGGGGATGTGATTTTCAATGTTACTGGAAACAGGAGGCTAAACCTGGTGTTTGGGCAGCTGCTTAGCAGTTCTCTTGCTTCCTTGAAAGCTGCCTGCCATTTCCTTACTGTGCCTGTATAGTCCTGGTAAACAAAATATATATTAATATATTATCATCCTGGATGGGGTTCTGGCTTGATGCCTTCCTCAGAATGTCCATCTTTTCCTGAAAATATTGGAACTTGACCACAATCGGTATCAAGGGTTCCCCATGTTTTTGTTTGGGCAGTATACGTCTGTGGGCTTGGTCGAGTGTCAGAGTGTAGACCAAGCCCAGCGACTTCTGGGGTAGCTTAGCCACCAACCGTTCCATACGAATATCTCCATTTTCTTCCACTCTGATTATCCGGCAGTTGTCTCTGCATTGCCTCAACTCCAGATCTTCTGCTTTGGCTGTCAGTTTTTGACTTGGCAGGTTAGCGGCATCACCTGCCATTCTAGCTCCATGACCCAGTCAGAGTAGAGATTAGCTCCCTCCTCTAGGCCTTGCACTGATGTAGCCTCTAGCTTGACCTTCTGGTTAGTGCTATGCAGAACTTCATGTAATTCCGAACAGACTGTGGCTATTTCTCTTCGTAGCTCATTGGAGAGTCGTTCTATTTTCGTGTGCAGGTCCGTCGATAATGCAGTAGCAGTGTTTTCTATTTTTGCCATGACCGATTGCTCAGAGGCTTTGATGGCATCCATTATAGTGGCAACAGCCAGACCTGACATGTCCTTGGGTGGTTCCACCTCAGTAGAGTCTGAGGCTTTGGCTCCTTGTTTCGGCCTGTTTTTGCTGGCCATCTGCGTGAACATTAATTGTAGTTTAAATAAAAAGGAGAATGAAAAAAAAGTTGTTTTGTGCCAGTTTTTGTGGAGTTAGGATGTACTTTGGGCAGTCATAAAATTTGGTTTAAAGGCTGAATGTACGAAATAGTTATTGTCATGCAGAGCTCAAGTCAAATACATGTTTACATGTTGCTGCTCACAAGCGCCCCCAAGGTAAGTTGATTTTAACACATCTTTGGCCGTATGTGCTACAGTCTTGTACTTTACATGTGAAGGACTAGTTTTCCCTGGTTGAGATTCTATTTTTAAGAGCTTTGTCATCCATGCAGAAAAAAACCTCCCCATTCTAACTAAGCTTTATGATGTGCACTGCATGCTTATAGCTCCAGCTTATTTCTCCCCTGAAGCATTTAAGTCTGCACAGGCCTCAAATAGTTCAAGAGGCTCTCTGAGGCTCTGCTGATGCATGAGTGACTGGATGCTTGGATGACTCACTTGCTGCCCAATCAGTAGCTCCT
Organism: Thunnus albacares; assembly: GCF_914725855.1. NCBI lineage: Eukaryota > Metazoa > Chordata > Actinopteri > Scombriformes > Scombridae > Thunnus > Thunnus albacares. The sequence goes on along the minus strand of NC_058127.1, from coordinate 17,305,764 downwards.
GAGTCTAAACTGAAAGCAGAAGCTTTTACAGACATTTGGTCATTGCTGATAGAAAACATTCCCCACCCTCTCTACTTTCTGTGAAACAAAAACTTGCATGTACGAATATATTATTTGCTATGAAATAACAGTACAAGAAAAGTACAGATAGTTACAGTAAGATTAAAAAACACGCAATATATGATAAAGGAAACTGGACACAGTTTGGCGCTAAAAAAAGACAGAAAAGAGTTAATACATTTACAAATACCTAATACAGAATCACATTATAGATGTAAAGATGATTATAAGGCATACGTACAGCTAAAGAAAGTATGGGTTTTTATTAGGTGAACCATAAAATATGTCTATTATGAAATTGTGAGGCAATGCATCCAGGATAAATCTGCTCCAAGCATCTGCCATGATGGGGCTGTTGACCCCAGGAAGTCAACAGCTCTAAAATTGTCTGCTTGTTGATCAGCTGTTTCCAGAAGACCATTTTCAGGCTATACTGTGGCCAGCGAAACCTCTTTTCATATGGCTGGTTGCTGTGTTGTATAATAACTTGATGGGCAGATTGGGAAGGGATTTCGAGCGTTGGATGCTTGTCATCAAGTGGTCAATGACCATTGATCATTCTGCATTTGGCAGACAGTTAAGACCTGTGTGCAGGTGTGGCGGGTATGCTTAGCTAAATGTACGCTGTGAAAGGCAAGGCTGTCCAAACTGAAGGCAACATGATCAGTATTCCACAGAGAATAGATCCTAGATTAAGATGAAAAACAGCTCAGCATTTGATGTTGATGCTACAAAGAAACCTCTATGAGCTTTCATGCTCCCCCTCATCCTTTCTCATAGTATCCCTGCCTCACGTCAGCGAGTTGGAATTGTATCGACTTATGTGCCTGATTCCTTTGTTGTCTTTATATTTCTTGCAAAGAGTGGTACATCCCCACATTGTTACCACTCAAAGAATGTGCAAAGGCTTGTGAAGTCCTCTGTGTTTGACCATTGCTGCTACACGTGCAGCCCATACACATACTGTGCGGCACTTGAAAGTGCGCAAGAAAAAAGAAACTGCCTAGATAACATGCTCACAAAGTCATGACACGGATAAGAGGCATACACACTGCAGCGGCAGCCTTCTACCTGGATCCAAGAACGACAAGGCACTCGCTTGCACACACAGAAGTCAAGGTAAAAGATAATGCGTTTATTTAGTAATCAGCAAATAGCTTTTATGCAGTGGGTAAGTGGTGAAGCCTGTGAGGCCTTGATAAGATCGTTTGCTTTCAGGTGTTTCCCTGTCACACTGCGTATGGCATTGAGTGCAAATTGAATAGGGTGACCTTTTTTGCTGCAGAATCAAATTGACCGCGTTTTCCCCAAAAGATTCTGCCATTTCAATTACCATTAATTTGTGATATTGCGTCCCCTGTTGTATGCACAAACATGTGCACACAAAGATGTAGAACAGGACAATGACACACCTATTGTTTGAAACACTGTAGACCACTATATCTTGTCCACTGTACCCTGGCTCTCCTTGCATTGGCATCTTTCCGAGGAATACATTACTGTGACAAATGAAACACCACAAACCCTCGATGGGCTTGGCAGGGCCTGAAAGGTCATGAGCTGCATTTGTGTGCAGGTGTATGTGTGGGTGTGCTTGTAATTGCGTGAAGGTGGTGTCAGTAGCTGATAATAACATTGAGTCCTCTGTCCGAAAACCAAGAAAGTTGTGGTCCGTTCTGCTTCCCTCGCAAATCTATGTAAATGGAAAAACAAAAGTGACTAGCCTTCTGTATATGTGTAATTGTTTTATCGCAGACTTGCATTTCAGCCAGGAAGTTTGGCAGTGTCCATTTAGCAAGATGGGCATTGAAACAGTCTCTACACCCCCTTTCTTTCTCTCTCTGTGCTCACTCTTTCCTCCTCCCTGTGTTCCTCCATCACATTATCAACAGTGTAACAGTATGTTCAAAGGCCCCTTGCTTAATGGTGCACATTCAGAGCTGCCGACTTAAGCAAATAGCTATTTGCATGCCATTAGGCGAAAAAAGCAGAGGGAAGCACCATTCCTCATCCCATCTCTGCATCTAGCTGAATATTCCTTATGCGAGGCTCCAAATCTCTGTTTTTCTCCCCCTCCTGCTGTGACTGTCAGAGCAATCACAGCAATCAGTGTTTTCTCGTGCCAAGCCGATTGGGAAGTAGCTGCCAAAACAAAAGAGTGAGTGTCCAATCATTATGATGGTGTGTGATTCTGTGGTGTTAGCAAACGGCTGCTTGGACCATCTGTTGGACGACTGGAGTAGGAAAACAGCAGCTTGGGGTAGGACTGTAGATGGGGAGGCTCCGCCAGGACATACTGTGCCCCCTCATGATCCTGACGTTTGTTTGAATAGCTGTAAGAGAATGTGTGTGCGTGGACATGAACAAGTGTGCATGCATTTTAAGCTGTGTTTGGACAGAAATGATCAGATTATTTTTATCTTGACATCTGCAATAAACATAAGGGATATGTTTAATTGCTCACACTACTGTTTGATCTCCTACTTTCCCACTGGAAAACTTTCTGGTTGTGTGTGCTTTTTTTGTTTAAAGGTACATGACCAACTGCATGATTTTTGACCCAAAGTTAGACAAAAAGGGTCTGGTGAGTCTGAAGGCATGTGACAGGTTCAGCTGATCTCAGCAAATGTGTGACAGAGTTCAGGTGGTTAGTTTTACCAGCAGCAGCAGCAGCAGCAGCAGGATAAACGGTCAAAGGACTTTTCCAAAAGGGAACTAGAAAGAACAGCACTGCTAACATCCCTAGGGTAGGTCTCTCAATCGGATCTGGCCTGTGTCAGGATGTGTAACAACAGTTCTCTTTCTCTCTTTGGCTCACTCTCTCTCTCTCACACACACACACACACACACACACACACACACACACACACACACACGTACACACACACAGAGATATCTCCTCTTCTCACTTTCTCTTTTCCTCTCTCTTTCCCCATCAGCTCATCTGATAGTGCTCTAACAGTCTGAAATGGTTCCCAAGAGATGCATCATCTCTGCACACACACATCCTGGTCCTTATTGATGGGTTGAACTGTTTCCTCACTGATGTATTACTCGCATGGCCTTCTAAACTGAGACAGACATCTGGCATATAAACAGTCAGCATGCTTCTGCAATGGCACTTCTTCATTCACAGAGCTGCCATGTTTGTTTAAATGGAGGCACAAAATCGTGAATTCCTGCCAGGACGAAGGGATTAGCACGACGCCAGTTGTGGTATTATAGCTAAGTAGGGTGCAGAAGCCTAAAATCAGCTGCCGGGTGCTTTGACCGGACAATCTTGTCTGCATTTATAGGATACAAAATTTAGCAACTTACAGCTCTAACCGTGATGATAAAGCATAATGTTCTTGAACCGAAGGTGGTGACAACAGAGGAGAGACAGAGGGGCTAAGCATCATGTTGATAGATATAGAAATATACCGTTGGCTATCAGTACTGTGGTATTTGGGTCCAGAACATTTGTTTGGGAAATTGTTTCTGAATAACGAGACACTCTATTGACTCTGTAGTCAGATGGAAAATGACAAGAGCCTTCAGTTCGCTGCTATGTGTTACAGAGCCAATCACAGTCCTGACCGCAATGGAGGTTTAACACTTAGTTTTATGATTTGGAACACTGTCAGACTGTGCTACCGCAACCGCACACACACAGACACGCAGAGGGACTTAACAGTGTTTTGTATGGTTTCATCACTCCGTATAGGCCATAATCACCCTCTCTCCATCTCAGTAAGCTCATGCTAAATGATCAGATGTCTCTGGCGGCTGCCATGATTTGTCTCTCGGCCTTGCATCATGCCGTACCTTACCCTGCCTGCCTCCCTTTCCTCCCTCCTTCTCTGCTGCCATATGTTGTGCCTGTGTGACCGGCCGACGTGTCAGGCCTGACTAACGCCTTAACGGCAAGGCTGACTTTGATTTATTTCCTCTGAAATCTGGGGGCTAGGGGTAATAACACAGAATGACATTATTTGTTTATCAAATCCAAGGCTGCTTTTCTTGGCAGAGTCAAGATGTGACGACTTGATACCACCCCCTCACTCACCACACACACACATATACCCCCCACAATGCCTGATTGTGCCATGATTAGAAGGTCTGGCTAGTCGTTTAACCTCATCCAAGGGGTTACTTTTGAAATCTGGCATAGCACAGAAAAAAAGAATTAAAGATTGAGATGAAGCAACGCAATTAAATTGTCAAGATGCAGATTTAACCCCACTATGCAATTTATGGGCCAATTTATCAAGAATGTTTTCTGTTTGAACCAATTGGTTGCTATTCGTCTATTTGCAGAAGGAGAGAGGGAAAGAGTGAGCAAAAAGAGACAGTGAGAATAAACAGTACTTTAAATACCAGATGACCCATTTAATGGGAAATATTTTATCTTCCCACATCCAGAGTGTCTGTCACATGTTCTGCCTCTCATTTGAAGATAACGGCGGGGCTGTTTAGTCTGTTGAAACTTCATCTTGGTGTTATTCAGAGATCAGGTCTATCATTCTGGCACTTTCACAACACATTTGGTTCCCTTTAACATGTAAATGATGCATTGCCCCGAAAAGCTCGTTAAAATTTGATCCTTGGCAAATTTGCTCTGGAGCTTGGAATCCTCAAGAAGCAATTAGCAGATTTAATTTGGCTATTTGCCCCGGTGTTCAAAAGTGAGTGTTTGTTTAAAACAGCACCTTCACCTTCTGTTATCAGCTGTGTGAATAGTATCTACTGGAACACAATGCTGTGGTGTGGAGCTCAATAAAATAGTTAAATGCAAGGACAATCTCAACGACTGCCTGCCTGATAACAAAAGGGCCTCACCTAATAATGAACAACTGGAGTTGGCTTTCTTTTCTCCAGCGTAGGAAAGCCGGGGTGAAGGAGGGGGGAGAAAAGCTCTGCCAGCACTTGCCAGCATGTTTTATGGCTAATTGAAGCATTTGGAATAAAACAGCCACAAAATGGCACCCTTTAGAATTGGAGCGGGGTTAATATATTGTGATCCCACAATTAGCCCAGGATTGTTAAGATCTCTTTAATTCGGTGAGGTCCATTAAGCGGGATGGGCGAGAAAGTGCTCCCACCGAGACAATTTCTCTTCTCTCTTTGTTCTTCCTGCCCTCTTTTCCTCTCAGCAGCTGCTGTAGTAATCAATATAAGTGGACACGGCCGTCAGCAGGTTGCCAGGTTATCCTGGAATTACCCCCTTTGGGTGCTATAGCTCCTGAAGTCGACCCGCACAGAGATTTTGTTTATATATATACAAAGGGCAGATAAGTTAGAGGTAGTAGATTGACTTTGGCGCTGACACTCTACAAGGTGTGGTCTTTAATCTGGTATGGAAGAGCTCGCCCTCCTGGACAGGGGTATTAGATCGTGCGCTCTCCAGAGTAGAAATGATCACTGAGGTTTGCTCTTTACCCCAGTTTCTCAAATCCCCACTTGGCCTATGAGTGCCTCTACTAGAGCCTCAGCAGCGGTAGCAGCATGATCGTCACGACTCAGGGTTTTACAAGTGTCTCTTTCAGAATATGAGAGTCCCTTCTGGGTTATCTTCGGGGATACAGTGTGCCTGTGGGAGCTTGCCAATTGGTAGAGGTTTTTGAAACAGGATTGAAATTGCTACATTTGAGCCTGCCACAGCTTCAGAAATTCCTCAATCCTTTCCAAACCATGACATAATGAAGCTTGCACAGCCCTCTCAACTTTTAATGCAACTAGTGTCACACAGTGGCATAGACTGCAATTTCTACAAAATGTATAGGTTTGAGCGTATTCTGGAGAGGCGAATAAAGCCCCACCTAAATTCAGCATTGCTTGGATAGTTGGTGAAGTTGGACCCAAACAGATGGCTGGCTCTTTAAAGACTCATTTTTTGATAGATATAAAATGATCCTACTTTCAATTTCTCATGTGAGTTGGTGTATGTTTGGGTTAAGAAAAGCCTCCGGATTTATCAGCGGTTAATACCTACCTGCTTAGTGCTCAGGTAATAACTTGGGATACTGGCAAATAGTGAACGTTTCAGTAGCACAGGTTTCCAGCACAGTGGATTTGAAGCTCCTCACAAGTAATTAAACAGCATGCCACCTCATACAGAGCAATTTCCTGCAAGGCATTTGCTTGCCAATGCGGCATGGCCCCAGTCTACGTCGTGTTATCTCTGTGAAATATGTCCCCTTTATCATTTTTTAATAATGACTGAGTGCTCATGTTGTTAGGAGAAAATCTGCTCAATGAGCATCAGATTAACGTTTTCCTCACTGTTAGCTAGCTAACTGAACGTCCAAGAAATCTGTGTCATCTATAAATGAAAATTGGAGGGGGAAAGAATTAAAATGGCCACTATCTGCTTCAAAAGTGCCATCTATGATGGGTGTTCAATTGTGTAAAATCAGTGGGGTAGACAGAAACAAGTGGGTGGATAAATTTTATGCATGTGGGATTCTGAGTCTTACAGGTACAGTGTTGGTATCTGGAAGGTCGGTGGCCCCCTCGGCATAATGATGGCCACACACCGTCGCGGTGTGATGATGGCCTTGGAACTTACAGTTCCTGTTGTCACTTGTCACTGCGCGAAGGCACAGCCGTGCACACACACAAACACACACACCTTGTCAGGCGAGCTGCATTCCTTTCACTCTTAATATCTATCTATATACATTGTCTCTATTCTTGTTTTGTCTCTACACATATGCATGGTTATTATCCCTTGTAAACCTCCCATGTTGATAGTTGGCAGCTCACAACGCTCTCTCTTTCCCTCACTCTCACTATCCATCTCTATGTATTCATCTCTCTGTTTCTATCTGTCTTTATTCCGCACACTCGCTTATAATCTCAAACACTACACAGCCAGCAGCAGAAAGAAAACAACTCTTGTGGTACATTAAAGAGGAGCTGAGTGGCAAGAACAAGCTTTATTTTTCATAGATAGAAACTTCCCATCTGTTATTGACATCAACTGCCATGTCAACATTTTACATTTATCACATTTATATAGCATTAGCGGATGGTTATTAGCCTTACCCGAGGATTGCTTGCATACATCTTGTCAGCAAGCCAATTGTCTCTCAATTCTGTGGGGGTAGAGGAGAGTCAACTTCCACTGATTGTTTCCTTTCCCCCCACAAACTCCTCCATACTGCAACCAACCCATTCCTGTCTTCCCTAGATGCTTGCTACTTGTCAGGGTTTCTTGGGGGAGATATTATTTTGGTCCAGTAACCTGCATGCTTAAAATATGAGTGACAGGCTTGACTCACTTGCACAGGGAGAGAATTTTGTTTTTTAAAAGGCTGCCAAAATAGAGCCAGCTCTGCAGCAGCAAAAAAAAAAAATTGAGAAAAAAATTGAGAAAAAAATCTTCTCACTTTATTAACAATGAAAGCCCGCATGCAACCACCCATCACCCTTACATTCCTGGGGAAAAAAAAGAGATGCTCCTTCTCTTGACTAAAATGTCCTATTTTTCCTGTCTCTCTATTTTTCTGTCTGTCTTCCCCCTTTCCCCCTCCTAAGAAGATAGATGAAGAAAATGAGGCCAACTTGCTGGCAGTGCTTACAGAGACCCTGGACAGCATCCCGGTGGATGAGGACGGATTGCCTTCGTTTGAGGCCCTGGCAGATGGGGACGTGACCAATGCCAGTGACCGGAGCTGTCCCTCCTCCCCTGACGGCTCGCCACGCACCCCAGAGCCAGAGGAGCCTTCTCTGGTAAGACCTACAGCTCTTCCTTTTTTACGTGATTCTCCGATCACCATCAGTCCAGGATCAAAACATATGTTATTCCTGAGACATGACCTCCAACCATGCATACACACACACACACATTATTTTGTGCAAGTCTATGGCAGACACCAGATAAGTCCCTTCCACAAGGCTGGGCACCAAATGTGGCCTTTTGTCTGTTAGACTTCTGCATTTGGCAGTGACCAATCCATACTCTGCCACATTTGCCACAGTGTGTTCACTGTATCGTTAGTGGTAGCGTGCACACATGCAGATGCAGGGAGGAGAGAAGTAAATGCAATGGATCAGCGTATTTGCTGTTCATTGCTAATTACATAACAGTGCTATTGCGGCACCAATTCAATGATATGAACACTGTGGTGGGGCCAACTATGGTTGACACAGTGCCACAGGTCCTGAAATCAAGCCGGCACATAATGAAAGTAAGGGGGGAAAAGAAATCCATCTCATCTCGTCGACTCTCAGTGGGTCTCGGCTAATCCCCCTGTGCCCAAGTCATCTTTTTTGGCAAAAACACAGGCCTCTCGATGAGAATTCAATTCTTACCGTTGCGCTGTTATTTTTACACATAACCATACCATCTGGGCATTTCTCTAGCTTAAAGGCTTTGACCTAAAATGTTATGTTATGTTTAGTTATAGTCCAGTTTATTCCATGCCGGTCCCTTCCAAATGACCTCTAGCCACATGCCCAAGTGTGTTTATTCAATCACATTAGAGAAGCCTGACTTTGTGTACACAAAAACACCTGCACAGGAATAAGAAAAAAAAAAATCACTTGACTTGTGCTGTCACGTACTGGAACCTGCTTAAAAATCTCTGATCTTTTAAATATTTCAGTGATTTTATCTTTTTTTTTTAACTGCTGTATCAGTGCCCTTCTGGTTGTACATTTACAAAGCACAGGATGTCTAATTGAAAGAAAATGGTAATTTGCATAACCCACACTAACTCTCCCACCCCCCCCCCCCTTCTCTACTTTCTCTCATTCTGTTTGGGTCCATTCGCAGCTGAAGAAGCTCCTTCTGGCACCCGCAAACTCCCAGCTCAGCTATAATCAATACACAGGTGGCAAGGCACAGAACCATGCAGCCAGCAGCAACCACCGGATCAGACCACCACCTGCCGTCGTCAAGGTAGGGAAACACACACACACAGACACACACACACACATATACATGCACTGCCTTGCTGCTTATTTCACTCCTGTACACACATTTTTTTGTTAGCGTTTGTTTATCTTTCTCACTCTGTTCTTGCTCTGTCTTGTTTCTTGCTCTCTCTCTCCCTCCCTCTCACACTTTTCTTGTTTTGGTGGCCGCCTTTAGAAGATGTTAGACTACTGCTCTAGTCTTCTATCCCAGGGGGCCATCTCGTAATGAAAACAGGCTGATTGCTGTTGGGCTTTCCAGGCGAGGCATCGGCACCATTGTCTCATTAGCTCCACCACTTATCCGCCTTGGTATGGTGCCTGTGGAAAAAAAAAACCCCAAAAAAACACAGCGACAGGCGCTCTTGCGGCGAGATTGATGCCTTGAGACGACAAGATCAAAATATCAGACTTGATGTTCTCATTAGATGGCTCTTAAAAGAGTTTTTTTTCTAAAGGGGTGGGGCTGATTAAGATTAATGTTAGTAAGTTTAAGTATCATAGGTTTATGAATGTGAATAAATGAAGTACGTGATTTCGGTAATTTGTTTGCATTTCATGTCAGAACATGACATACTGTATGTTCAGTGTCATATACAGCTTACAGCACTTGATCATTTGCTCTTGTTTTGGGAAAATCTCTTTCTTATGCCTTCCCTAGTGCTTAATACTGTATACCTAAAACAGCCAACGGGTAAAATTCACCCGTGCACCTACTACTGCATTTCTTTGTTTGGTTTGTGTAATCATCACCTGTGTTTTGGTCCTCTTGTTTTATAATCTAAGTATCTTTGAAAGCACTAATTGCTTTGCATGGCTGTCAGTATAAATCAGTCTAAAATGACACTGAAAATGGGTATAAGGAGGAGATATTTGCATATTTAGGTGGTGTGATATTATTATAAAATGACATTCATCCCTTAATGAGATAACCAATATTATTTAAATTACCAAAGTAGCCTAAATACTCATATAGACAATAATGAACCATAATAATAACAATAAACAACATGACAAAGTCAAGCACACAGTTTCACCTAATCAATTATTAATTTAGATATTTCAACAATGTGTGAATTAGAGAACATCACCAAGAAACTTGAGGTAACCATTAAAGCTTTTTTTTTTTTTTAAATTTATAACATTATAACGTAAATGTACTGTACTGTCTTTTGGTGTTCATTCATGAAACAGAGTAAGGCAAAGGGCAAATTAGGCTAAATAGCCTGTGAACATATAAACGGTAACATGGCAAAACAAAAATGAATGAATAATCAATAAACTAAAAATAAGTTTTATATAAAATGAATGTTTATGAGTATGCTAAATAATTTTCATTGGAACACATCTGATTATACCTGTCCCTCAAACACACTTTGAGCAGACATTCAGCGCACAGAAAGTCTTCCTGCACTTGGCAAAAGTCCTCTGCACTTTTTATGATTTAATTATGACTGCCCATGTTTTTAATCTGGATTTATCTTTACTATTTTTAACAAAACATTATTTTAGGAAAAGTCAAAGACTGGAGGACATGAATATTTTATTAAAACATAGTAACGTACAGTTGAAAAACTGCCATGGGTAAATTTTACCCTTTGGCGGTTCGACTGTTAATATCCTCTAAATGTAAAAAGCATCTGTATGTGATCATATTGTGTAGTAAACAGCACAGACACAGATATGTGTGTGCTGTGTGTACTATGTTTGCACATGCAATGCGTCAACCTTCCTTACAGAGTCTATTTTCATACTGTGCCTTTGAGTCATCCATTTCTGGAGCACAGCGAATGAGGACTCCCGGAGGACATGGTGCGCGTACAGAGTGGTGCGGTGGTGTTTGGAGGGCCACGCAATTAAGATGATGGGCGGACCGCACTCCCACCATCGCCTTCCAGACAGTTGGGCAACCACTGTATTTGGGCTGTCTGAGTCTGTCTTTTAGCCTCTTGTAGTCTCCATCTCTTTCTACTTTTGTGTTTGTCCCAAATAAAGCACTTAACATTTCTCACAAATGGATCAACTGCACTGTACTAACAACAGTGAGCAAAACTTTTTATTTAAGCAAACCTAAATAAGTCTCTCTCTCTCTCTCTGTCTCTCTCTCTCTGTCTTACTGTGTTGAACAGACGGAGAGCCCCTGGAATGGCAAAGCAAGAGGGGGCTCCAGCCAACAGAACCGCCCGGTGAGGCGGCCTTGCACTGAGCTGCTGAAATACCTAACGGCCACCGATGACATCCTGCTCCACACCAAAGCCAGTGAAGCCAAGAGCACCTGGGGTGGAGCCTGTAGCAGGGACAAGAGTGGCCTGGGTCTTGGCGCCTCTTCCTCCTCCTCCTCGCCATCCTCATCATCCACCTCCTCGTTCTCCTCCCTCTCTTCCACTTCCTCGTCCTCTTCCTCCACCACCTCCAAGAAGAAGTCAGCTGTGCCATCTCAACAACAACAACAACAACAGCAGCAGCAGCAGCAGCAGCAGCAGCCGCCGCAGCAGCATCACCAGCGAGGTGAGAGCCGGGCTGCAGGCGAATGTATTGTGGCTGGTGTTGGGGCTGGGAAGTGGCAGCGTTGCGCTCACGATGACGGGGTTGAGGAGTCGGAGGGTGCTTCTATCCCTGTCGGCCACAGAACCTCCACCTGCGGTCATGCCTGCCCCAAACTGGAGCACGGGCCGCCCAGTGAAGAAGGAAGGCCGCCAGGCGATGTGGGCCGCCTGGCCGCCGCTAGGTTTATTAGGTATATGCATTCTTATTCCCTCCCTCCCCGAGAGGTGAGTCACAGCTGTGAGCATTGCCGAGAGGCTGCGGGCGCCACTCAGGCTAGTGAGGGCTTTGGCAGGCAAGGCCGTAGTAACAGTAATGGTGCCAGCCGTGCGCCACATAGGCATGTCACAGTGACTATTAGGAAAAGAGATGAGAAGCCGGGGCACCCCTTACTTAGCCAGCTGCTCACCTCCAAACAGAGGCCTGCTCGGTATCGGGCCCACCTACTCCCACCTAAGATCACCCCCTTACCTAGCACTCAGAGAAAATTAGCAGGTAAGAGGTCTGAGAGACCAGTTCAGGCTGTTTCAAAGGTGGAGGAGGAAGAGTTCAGAGGTATCACTGATCTTAGAAACCAAGGGGTAAGTCAGGCTAAAGAGCCTGACTCAGAGCCCCTGTTGTCACCTCTTGCCTTTGACCTAGAAAGCTGGGTTAACCAGCCAGATCCAGGGCTAGATATGGGCTTTGGACTAGAGCTGGGGTGGCCAAACCAGGGGGGCTATGGGGAGGATGTTGACCATGATGATGATGATGATGATGATGGTGTTGATGATGATGACCATGTCACGGGCAGCCCCGCAGCGGTGCTCTCACAGGGCCCACCAAGCCCACTCTTCCCAGATACTAGAATTGCAGAGCCCGCCCCTCCCTGCATCATACAAGGGCAAGGGCACCCACACAGGCAGGCACTCAGCGAGCACCCCGACGACCAGGGCCACCCGTTGTTAGGTAATCATGACTGCATCCCCCCCACTGGCCTTATCTCTGCTCTCTCTTCTCCCTCTCCTGCTCTAACCACTTCCCAGTTTGACTTCACAACTAACCCCTATTCTAATTCGAATCTAACAGTCATTCTGAGGGAATAAACAAAAATGACAACAAACAGCCTGCTAGCCAATGCTTTTTGCTAGTCCCAGAGGCATTCTTTTGAATTTAAATAGAGTGAAATTAAAAAAAAAAAAAGGAGGGGGTGGGAAAAGGGGCGAGCCTTGTCTTGCTACTGTCCGTCCTGTATTCATAAAGTCAACCCTTGAACCATCTTTGGCTGGTGGAGCTGAGTGTGCTGAATATGTACATTTAGTCTCAGAGCCCGGGTGCTGCTCTTTAGCGTCGTGCTACTAAAGCCACGTTCCCTTAGCTGGAGCACAAGTCGGCCAGAGCCTCGGGCAACTGCACAAGCTTCCTTGACTCTCCTTTCTTCCTTCTTTTTTCCCCTCCTCTGCTGTTGGTGCATGCGATTATGACTTTATTGTCCAGGGAGGGGCTCACCCACTGTCATGTGTCTTGTTTGTGGCATCGTCTCTGTATGTCTTTATTCCATTTTGATCTGTTTGTTGTCTTGAGCAGAGTATGTCTGTATCTAGACACCTGTGAAACACGTACCATCACTTCATCCTGCCTCATAGAGTGAACAGTCTATCCTAAGAGAATAAATTGTTAAAACGGGGTCAATCTAAAAAGATATGATTTGTATGGTAGCGTCCATAGAAAGACTTTCTAACCAGGGATGGGTGTTTATGTAGTGATAATTGCATTTAATGAGCCAATTTTAGATTAATTGTTGCAGAATGTGGACCTGTTCTCTTCTGCCATGAGTGTTATACCTAGATCAATAATTACCCATGCTCCTTTGTGTTCTGCAGCCAAACCAACCACCTTGCCACTTCCTTTGACCCCAGAGTCTCCAAAGTAAGTGTGAGAAGTTTTTCCACATTCTTCTAGGCAAAAAGCAACAACAAACTACAGAAAAAAGCAAAGCCAAAGAAAACTATATAGACTAGAATCCAAGTTGAGGCATTCTTGTGACTCATTTCCATTTCTTAGATCACAAAAGCTTTTTTTTTCTTATTTTCACCTGAGAAGTAAAATGTTGCACTTTTTTTTTGTCTTCCAGTGACCACAAGGGATCACCGTTTGAGAACAAAACCATTGAACGCACATTAAGTGTGGAGATTGCTGGAACCCCAGGTAAGCACACTTGATTATTTAAAACACATTTATGAAAAAAAAACCCAAAAAACTATTCAATGGAAATTCTCAGTTCCATTTTGTAGCTAGTAATGGGTTAACTCTGGCTTTTCCAACATCTTGATAGTTCCATCACAGTTCAGAGTTCAAGGTGAAGGCATAGGAGAACATTTTTATGTGCCTGAGTATTGATTACGCTTTCCAATCTCCTCAGGGTTTATTAGCAAGCCCCTCCCATACTCCGCCAACCCCCCTCTCCTGTTACTTAAGAGTTAATATGCTGTTCCTCTTCCTCTATCAGACCCTAATGCTTTCTGACTGACAGCTTACTTAACCTACACATCATAGGAAAATTGAAATGGCAGCGTTATTGTTTTAATTGGTTTTCCTGTGTAATTCAGTTTTGCCTGTATGATCTGTTTCTTCCTTTTCTTTAAGTCTCCAGACATGTCGGCAATTACATCAGCTGACATGGGACTAATTTTCCAACGTTAAGACTTATATGAAAAGGATGCTGTTTTGTAAATGGAGTCAGTGTGAGGGTTTCAGCGTTATTGACATCATCCTTTTGTGTTATTGAGTTATATGTAACTACATCAGAAGAAAGCTATAGGGAAAAGGTAATTACAAGCTGAAAATTAAGAGAACATCAGCAAAAGCTGCAGTACTTGGGGTCAACTTTCTCTTTCTCTCTCCGTGCGAACTATATCAGTAATTACCTCTCTTTATTCATTCACCAGATGAATCATCTAAGGTCAATAAAACAAAATGGCTGCCCTTTTGCCTCTTACACTTTGTCATGTTGCACTGGTCCCTTTGGGTATTCATTTATCAGCAGGGGAAATGGTCCCAAATGTACATACCTCATGTCATCCCCCTGCACCTTTTACTACACACTTGTGAGGGATGGAAATTTGTGGCACATCAGACCCCAAGAGGGTTCCCTCTGTCCTTCTGACCTTGTCGAGGTGCTGTTTAACCCTTTTGTGTAGATAAGCTTTCAGGTTCAAAGGGGATGCCTGTGGAGACCTAAAGAAGGGAAAGAGCAGGGCTGCTTAAGCTCTGGGGCAATCAAGCACAGTTAATATTTCTTCCTGTTTTACTGCACGTGAACGAGTCTATTGACCTGTGGCCTTATCTGGGCACCCGTTATGTTCCACCGCGTCCATTTTACAAGCACATTCAAATAAAGGCCTTCACCTGACTTCACCATCCTGCGCAAATTTCAGATTGAATATTAGCAGGAAAGTCATTAGTCCAGAAAGCTCCAGGTTACTGAGCCCCGTTCCGACTTAGGGATTAGCTTTTCAGTCTTGTGCTGTGTGAGACGGATGGATATAGATCCCAGTAAGTGGAGGTGAAAGCTATTTGGTCCAGAGTTACATGTCCTTTGCAGATTTAAAGTAACATTCTACTACAATGGAGATTATGATGGTGTAACTGATATCCAGATAGAGGTTAGACAGGTAGGCGGTGCCACCTTTTACCTTCAAGGCAGGTCGACAACCTACTGACAGAACTTTCCATGAACTGGCGCCACTAACAAATTATTTTATGCGTTTATGATGAGTTGTAGTAGGACTGATTACTGTTTTATAGATAGAGAGATAAATTTAATTATCAGTTGAACATAGACCTGTACAATTTGTACTGAGTCAAAAACTGTTTAGCACCAACTAATGTCAACTTTTAGACTGTTGGCTGTATGTTCTATTGACACTTCCCAGAGAGGTACAGCAAAGCTACAACAGGCACTGAGGCCCCCTGGGATTTGACTGTTCAGGGCCTAATCTCTGCCAGGCTAATAGATTTACCCTGTGCTGCCATGTTGTCTTTAATTACTGTATCTCATGACACTGGGGTGGTCTGTGTGTTGCTATTTGCATGGCTTACCGCCGGATCAACTCTTTAAGCCCGGAGCTGTTATTCGCTCCGAGGTCTCCTCACAATTTACAGCTGGACTAGAAAAAATATTATAAAGCCCTCCTCTTTCTCTCTGTCTTGCTCCCTTGCTCCATCGTTTTCTCTCCGGCGGCTACATAATTGGTGTTTGCGTCTGCGGATCATCCATCACTAGCAAGTTTGACTGAGAGGCGCATATTTATCTAATTCTGATTTATTTCACCCCCATCGCTAATGGCTCCTAGTTTATGACCCCACATGCGCATTGTTTTGGACACATGGCGCTTCATTGGTGAAACAGAAGTTCCTCAGGCATTGTGTAGCACCCCCTCTCTCTTCTTTTCATAGCTCATTTCATTGGCATAATGCATATATATATGTCTATATCACTATCAGAACTGAGATCATGAAGAGAAAGAGGGAAGAAAAAGGAGGGAAAGAGGGGAATATGGGCTTGCAGTCCTACTTACAGACACATCCAGATAATAAATAGGATGATAAGTCGTTGGATCAGGCATTCCAAACACAGCAAGTGGTTTCAGAAACTCGCATATTTATGCATCAGGCTCCTGCACTCTCTTTGTCAAGCTGTCTTTCCGGTGCATACTCTAATGCTGGATTTGATACTAATAGCTGTCATTTGGTGCAATTCACCAGCAAGGGAAGAATGATGTGCATTATAAGAAAGGCAAAGAAGAGGGGAGAGCGTAGGTATTTCAAAGTGCCTGAGTTTGACTCCAGTGAGAGACTGTTAGTGACGTGTGTGTGTGTGTATGTATGTGTGTGTGTGTGTGTGGGCACATTTCTTCGGTGCAAGACAGGAACAGGAAAAGATGCTGAGAAATGGAAAGGGATACAAGATACAAGACTAAAGGAGAGGGGGGAAAGAGAGAATGAGAGTAATGGTGGCGGCTGTTTGTGTGAGTGCATTAACAATGCTATAAAGTGGGCTCATCTCAGGACTTCCCATATAACTGCCATCTGTCTGGTTATAAATCTGTAGGAGGTGGGGGAAGAGATGGGAGGGCACAAGCAGTAGTGACATGCCATCTGAGAAGAATGACAACCCATTTGCCAGTAATCCCTGTGCTTCCATTACATAGCATACATCCCGCAATGGCAACATCACCAGACACACCAATGTGTACATTAAGAGTAGTTAGAGCATCATGTCAGTAACTGTTCTTTCAAAAAAGAAGGCTGTCCAGTGCCGACATATGCATGAGGCAAACAGAGATATTATACATGCACTGTAATTATTTTCATCAGATGCAATACATGTGTTTGTGTTGTTATTTTTTTTCATGAAAAGAGATCTTTCCAAGGTCAGGGAGGAAGGGGATGGCAAGTCATCCATATTACAGCACTACCATATTAAGTTACATCAAGCATTACATTAATCTGTCAAGATCGTAATAAAATAGAGATCAGGATTAGTCCAAGTGAAAGTGAATATTTTAATCAGGCATGTATCTGTGTCCACTGTCCATAAACTGACCTGGGAATTTATAGATAAGTGGGGGTATGTGGGAATGGGGGATGTTTGGGGAGGTTTGAATTATGATTCCCATTTTATTGCCCCCATTCCTACCACCAACTTCTGTCTCTCCCTCCCTCTCTAGGTCTGACACCACCTACCACGCCCCCACACAAAGCCAGTCAAGAGAATCCTTTCAAAGCATCGCTCAAAACCAAGTTGTCTTCATGTTCCTCCTCGGCCTTGGCATGCAAAAGAGCCAGGCTGAGCGAGTTGGGCCCCGGCGCTCTGGCCCCGGCCCCAGGTGCCTCAGGCGGGGGCCCCACCAGGAAGGGTCCCGAACAGACTGAGCTATATGCCCAGCTGAGCAAAGCGTCCACCGCCCTCCCTTACTCCATCACCCAACAAACAGTGGAGGGCAGCCTTGAGGAGCATCGCAGCACTAGCAACAATAAGCGTGTGGCGCCCCGTGGCTACAGTGACCATGACTATTGCCAGGCGTCAGCTAGCACAAAGAAGGACGGCGGCACAGCCACTGTTACCATGACTACAGCAGCGGAAATGACGGTCACCCCAGGTGCCACTGCTGCTCCCGTGCCTGCTGCAGGCACAGTGGAGGACAGGCATGTCGAATGTAAGGACTCAGCCATGCCACTGTCCTCTTCATTATCTTCATCTTCTTGTTCTCCATCATCAGCTTCATCTGGTCCTTTGGCTAAGCAGCAGAATTTTGCCTCTGTGGATGGAGAAGCAGCCCACGTCCAGGGGTTAGGAAAGCAGACCCTGACACAAACCACCCAGATGCCCTCACAAGAGGCCATTGCTGATAGGGACCAACAACACCCTTCTGCCATCAGCCGGAAGCCCCTGTGCGACCAGGAAATCAGAGCAGAACTCAACAAGCACTTCGGCCACCCCTTAAAAGCCCTGTACAGCAAGGATGGCCAGCAGAGAGAACCAGGCAGCAAACCAAACAAGGCTGCAGCCCCTCAGTACCTTGAAGAGGGAGAGGGTGACTACTACTCCCAGAGGCTGTCTGGATCAAGCTACCTGCACCCAGGGTTCCTGCCCCTCCACGATGAGCTAGAGCTGGGTGAAGGCCGTGAGAGTCGTTTCCTTTATCCGTGGGAGGGCACCCCTCTGGACCTACTCTTTGACTGCCCCCCCTGCTCTCCCTCCTGTTCCCCACCATCCAGCTGCTCCCCTTCACGAGGCTCCGTCTCCCCACCTTCTTCCCTCCTTCTCTCGCCCAGCAGGCCTTTCTGCTGGACCAGCAGCGGGTCCCGCTCCCGTTCTCGTTCCCACTCTGGCTCCCGCAGCTCCTCTTCACACTACCGGAGGCGCTCCCTCTCCACCTCACCTGACAGACGCCCCTCCTCCTGGTAAGTCATCTCACAGACCCACTCATACACACACACACACACACACACTCCCGCTTCCTTTGGCTGAACCTTGGCTGCTCCCCACCCATGCAGTTTAAACAGGGCTTGGAGCTGGCAGGGGGTCTAGCTTAGGAGTGTAAAACAGGCCTGATCAGTTGTCAGAGCTGGTATCAGACAGGATAGACCCTTGAGACTCTTAGCATGGGTTCTTGACCTCCTGCTAGTCTATGCCTTGTGTGGACTAAAAGCAGGATAGATTTGTCATGTCTTACACAGAGATTTAACAGGTGAAAGAGGGGTTGAATGGATTCTTACCAAATTGTCTGCAGTTGTTATACTAACCAAAGTCTGATGATTAAACCATTTCTCTGAACTGACAATGGAAAAAAAGATTGGTTGGTTGGTTGGTTGAATGGTGTGGTCTCCTCAAAACAACACTCGATGGAAAAAAAAAAGAACATGAAAGGTGCCAGAGGCACTGGACTTTTGAACAGTATGAGTTTTCATCTCTAGGCAGGGAGTTTTATTTGAGTGTCTTCCTAACATTCACCCCCCTCCTCACTCACTCCCTCGCAAGCTCCTTTTTTTTTTTTTTTTTTTTTTGTTTGATGCTGGGGCTATTGTTTTAAGCGGCAGCTGTTGTTTTTACTGAGTGGCAAACCCTCCTCTTTTACATCCCCAGAGATGAAAGCCAAATCCAGGCTGTGGGAATGTAGTCTCAAAACCCCTCTCAGAAGAGACTCCTATCATCATAGCTCTGTGTGAGAACTACATTTCCCATGCTTCCCTTTGATCAGAGCCAAGGGGGTTTCTTTTGGGTTTTTTTGGTAGAAGAACAGAGGCAAACCATAGTTACTGAGACGGTTCTGAGTAAATTCAGTTTGTCAGTAGTAGTTCATTGAGTGCCTTGCAGAGTCGGACTCCACTGCAGTGACTCAGTTTGTTTGCCTGATTACTTAAAGGTCAGTTTACTCCACAGAGCCAATAGAATCACTTTATTCTGTTCGGTCCCTTGTTCTTTGCGCTACACCAACTTGTTCACACATTTATACAGTAATAGTCCCAAGACATTCGATCACAATCTGACACTGACAAGCTTTCTGAAAATACTGGGTAGGGATTTGAGTTTTGAGAGTGACAGAACAAGAAGCTTGTTATATTTTCATGCAAGAAAAGATAAACAGAATTTCAGCAAAATAACTCTGAAAATCCCTCATCTGTGTTTCAAGTTTCACAGTGTAAGATCCTTGATCTTACCAAACTGGCATTCTTTTGCTTCACTGAGCTTCCCAAACTTCTCTCCCTCCATAATTCAGGTCTTCCTTTTTCTTCGGCAACACTTCAATAATGAAGCATCCATAGCTTAAGGAGTGAAGGGGTACAACAAGCTCTATAGTCAGGCCACTAGGGTCTACAGTATTGACCATTTTCTCATACAACATAGATAGCAGCTTCGTGTACAGTATACGCAATCTCAGGTGTGTAAAAAAAACGCTGCACAAAATCATGCACACTTTCTGTGGCCATGGGTTAGTTTAGGCCAGGAGAATTTAAATTGCTTTTATCTGGAATTAACCCAGTTTCTAACATCTAAGTGGCTCTTGTGAAAAAGTTAATTTGGTTCCCAAAGCCAAGAACAAATTAACCAACGTGTCACAAGTTAACAATGTAAGTGTAAGTTAAAAGTATGTCGTACGATGCTTGAACTTTTTTTATGCCTCCGCACTGGCGACAGCCGTGGCCATGTTTTCGGGTTGTTCGTCTGTTTCATTCTCTCGTGAACGCAATATCTCAGGAACGCCTCGAGGGAATTTCTTCAAATTTGGCTCTAACGTCCACTTGGACTCGAGGATGAACTCATTAGATTTTGGTGATCAAAGGTCAAAGGTCAAGGCCACTGTGTCCTCACGTCCGTCCCAATCTCGTGAACACAATATCTCAGGAGCGCCTGGAGGGAATTTCATTACATCTGGCACAAACGTCCACTTGGACTCAAGGATGAACTGATTAGAATTTGGTGGTCAAAGGTCAAGGTGACTGTGGCCTCACAAAACACATTTTTTTTACCATAACTCAAGAATTCATATGCTATTTATGACAAAGTTTCATAATAATAATAAAATAAAGATAAATAAATATAATAAATAATAGATATATAATCAAATAAGATAAAATGATGAAATGATGACATTTTATTTCCAAAAGGTGAAAGGTCAACTTCAATGTGACATCATGATGTTCTGCAAAAACACTTTTCTGGCCGTTATTCAACACCATAACTGAGGAACAGAAGGGGAGCTTATGACCATATTTCATATTTGGTCGGATACTGAATGGGTGACACTAATCTTGGTTGTCCACCTTGAAACTGTGGTGATTGTGCTTCTGTTCTGCCATGTTGAAGATGAGTGTGAAGCATCCATGTTTTAGAATTTGCAGCTTCTTTACCGTAACATCCATATCTGAAGCGTTGTCTACTGTCATGGCTACAACTTTGGAAAATAAACTTAATACATTTTATTAAATTCTTTCAAAGTCTTCCCTACAAAATATTATATGAATCTGGACAGACATGGATGTAAACTGCAACTTTACTGGTTGGTGGAGGAATATAACCACTAGGCAGTAATTCTAGTTTTCCTAGGTGTTGCTAAAAATAATATTTTCATATTTAACATTTTCTGTTTTTTCCCTCAGGTCTCGTCACAACACAGATTCAAGCACTTTTCGTTCCAGGACTCATAAGAGCCCCCACCCTCAGTCTCGATCTCCTCTCAGCCGCAGGCCAAGGTGATTATTTAAAATGAATTATTTAACCTACAGTTTTTTGTGTGCTATTAACCTTTTTAAGTTGCGCACTGCATGTTAGGACAAATGTTTATTCTTAGCAACTGCGTGGCAAAATTCAAAAGACATCATAATGGTATGCAAGGATGATAGTTATAAAAAAAAAAAGAAAAAACAAGCAGTCACCATAGATAAATGAAGTAAAAGAAACTTTTCCCTGTCACCACTCACAGCGATTTCTGTGCGATTCCCTTTTCACATCAAGACAGATGCCTTCTTGTGGTCTGTCCCCTCCACATGGGGGCCATGTGACAAATATTCAGGGCAAATATGTTTAATTGATTATATTTTATTGGACTAGTGACAGAAGAATCCTGAATCATACTGATGCGCATTAATACTTCACTCTTGAGTTGATGCTCCCAGCTGTGTAATGACACTTATTCAACATAGTGCCTGTGTAGTTTTCCATGAACCACTGCAGAGGGGACCATTTCATATGCAGAGAAGTATTGGCACAGTACAGAGAGAGGGAGGGAGAGAGGGAGACTGACACCATCTCAGCGCTCCGAGCTGATTTGGCACCCACGTGCCTAATGACACCCGACAAGCCAGAGAGTCGCTCATCAGTCGAAAACTTAACGGACACATCTTGTGCTAGTCTGGGGTGGGGGAGAAAGTTGCACTTTCCTTCTTGATGAAGCCCTAACTAAGCAGAAAGTAATGACATGTGAAGTTGTGCTGACAGTTGCAGCTGCCTGGCTCCCCAACCGCGCTGCTCGCCGGCACTCCCGCGGGCCTATCCTGCGGGCTCCGTAATCATAGCGATGGTGAAGAGACATCTTATTAACATGTCCATTTCCTTTCCTTTGCAACCCCCTTCTCAACCATCAGTGATGAGAAAACAGGGGACTACTCCTTGGTGAATACTGGCAATATTTCTGCATAGACGTCAACAGGAAGGGTGAATTTAGAGGACAAGCGAGGACAGCGATGTCACACGTATCTTTTCCTCCACAGGTATGACAGCTATGAGGAGTACCAGCACGAGAGGCTGAAGAGGGAGGAGTACCGCCGGGACTACGAGAAGCGGGAGTTCGAAAGGGCCGAGCAGAGAGAGAGGCAAAAGCAAAAAGCAATAGTGAGTCAACTGACATAACTGCCATCTCGTTTCCTCTATCGCCCTGTTTTTTGCTCTCTGTGCTTGACTTCACGTCTTTCCTGCCGACACTGATAAAAGACCACATGCAATCACTGCTATAGCACATGTACAAAATGCTGCAAACGCACATAAACCTCCCACAGACACACACACACACACACACACACACACACACACACACACACACACACATTACTTTGAATGAGACAGCCTCCAGCCCAGTGCCATGTGCCATAGTCTCTCCACTGAAAGAATACATACAAAGTGAGTTCCTGAATGATTCAGGCGACAGGCCCTTCCTCTTTATCTCTGGGTTGTGTATTTTTAACGTCTCTGTCGTCTGGAAACACTGTCGACTCTTATTAATCACACCACAGGGGTAAAATGTTAAAATAGTGGAAAACAGAAACTAGGAGAGCAAGACGGGGACAGGACAAAAAAAGGAAACGGCCCCTGATTCTCTTGAGCTCTTTTTCTTTATCTATTTCAAAATTCAGCCTGATGCAGTGAATATCGCATTTCTTCCATATCTCTGTTCTCCTTGTCTCAGTGTGAAATTACTCAGGTTTCCAGTGGGGTAGCACTACTACCACCCGTTGATAAAGCACACATTAAATGATGCAGTAATGCAAACGCGGTTTGGCGTGCATGCATTTTCAGAGCTGGAGAGACAAACAATTACGAGCAGTAAAGCTCAAGCTGTCAAACAAGGTTTGGGAGGCCAGAGATGTGAAAGCATCTCTTTCTGTCTTTCTGTCTCTCTCGGTCTGTTTTTGCCTCATTCTCTCACTCACTCACACACCCACACACACAGGCAGCCCTCAGGGTGCCATCAAGAAAAGACCGCCTATTTATCAGTTGTCAGCAACTAAACCGCTAATTCAGCAAATACTTTTTTGTCTCAAACAGTATGTAAGCATTAAAGAGAGTGGAAAAAGCATAAAAACAGTCATCTGTAGTTAATTTGTATTTTTCCCGGCTTCTCTTTATAAGTCTGACAGGGCAAAGGTGAACTTTGAGTTTATCACCAGGCAACTGATTTACATACAGTATATGTTACTACTACCCTCAAGACAGCATTCAAAATTCCAATGGGCCTCAATGGACTTGCCCCAGTAATGGATGAAGTAAATGAATGAATAAATAAATAATACTAGTGATACACTACAGCCCCAGGCTTGTGCTGTATTATATGATTAGCAGATGCAATTAAACTACTCAAAAGCTATAATTGCAGCCTGGTGCAGTTTGTTCCTAAATTATTCTGCTGTGACCCCCTTGTCCTCTAAGGTTCAAGGAAATCTATGTTTTTTTGCCCTGTGCTTCACTGCTAATGCTCCCTCCCTCTTGTATATGAATATAATGTATATCTTTATAACATTAATAGACCTCTCAGTAAGCAACTCTGCATACTTTACTGTGTAATGTAAATGTAACTTTGAGGTTAGGGAAAAAACAGGCTTTTCTGATATATAGCTGAGTCACCCCAGAGCTTTATTTTTAGACTTCATGAAAGAAGAAGCAGCCCCAAACTCAAGACATGGCATCATTTGATAAAAATCACTCTCCTTCTGGTTGATGAGTTGCAGAGAGAAAGAGGAATTGTGGTGCCAAGACAGATTGAAGGCACTTCCAAACTGCAACTCTATCAGATAAGAGGAAGTCAGCTGAACCAATCACAGAGGAACACAACAGACAGCCAGGGAAGAGGGACAAAAACAGGGGCACAAAGTCAGACCCAGTATCCACAGGAGTGATCAAGACCAATTCATTAGGGCTCGGTGAAGAAAGAGTGGGGGGAAAAGGAAAAACAGACTCCCCCTTTTAATCTCCTTCCTCCACTCTGTCTTTCCTCTTAACGAGCAGGAGGAGAGACGGGTGGTGTACGTGGGGCGACTGAGGTCCGACTGCACCCGGACAGAGTTGAAGCGCCGCTTTGAAGTCTTTGGCGAAATTGAAGAATGTGCAGTGAACTTGAGGGACGATGGGTAAGGCCCCAGGACTTTCTGTGCATGTGTGCGTGTGTGTGCTTCTATATAGCAGCTGGGTATTAGTGTAGAGGGATAGGAAACATTTTAAGCATTTTTTCTCTCTGGTTTTGATGTAATAGACAAAAATCTTCTGCTGTAACTGTGGAATTTTGAGCAAAGGCAAGTGTTAAGGTTTAAGACAAAGACAGAGCTTTTGCAGTCTCAGAGCATCTCTTGATCCATCTATTTCTAGGCCTAAGGAGCCCCACAGATACACTTTTATTGATTCTCTTTTGCATATAAATAGCATGATCTTCATCTAAGACAAGGCCCTCTGTTCAGTTATTGTTACCCCACAGCACCACTCTGACATATCATTTTCTATTCTTGACCAGGGACAATTTTGGCTTCATCACGTACCGCTACACTTGTGACGCCTTTGCCGCCCTTGAGAACGGACACACCTTACGCAGGTCAAACGAGCCTCAGTTCGAGCTGTGCTTTGGCGGACAAAAGCAGTTCTGCAAATCACATTACACAGACTTGGGTAAGTGCAGCTTTGTTGTTCTCTCCATCAGCCCCCTGCAGTCATGCAGTATATTTGCGTGGCTGGAAGGACTGACAGTGAAAAGAGGGAAAGGGAAAAGGAGGGGGAATAATACAGCTTGAGTGATGCTTCCAGATCAAAAGAGACCCATCTCAGTGCTAGTAACCATTCCTACAGCCATGAATGTGTCCATCAGGCATTTGTGGCTCAAAAGGGCAAACAGAGTTCAGAGGTCAGCCCGTGAACATGCTGAGAATAGAGCTCCATTTCTTCCCTGCTAGTAGCTGTAGTATCTCCAGGAAAACAAGACAGACCCCATTACTCACGTGGACATTGGATGCTTGTTTCTACTTTGTTGATATGAAAAGCAAGGCATTAGGGAGAAAGATAGCACTTAAAAGCGTGTGTGCCGCTGTACACAAGGTGTGTTTTCATGTTCTCTTTGCTCGATATATGCGTGCGTGGGTGTGAGAATCATTTTAAGTGCATAGAGGAGGGAGGAGTAGAGATGAAATTACAAGGAGAAAGACGTGGTAGGAGAACAAGAGGAGATGAGGTGAGGAAGAGGAAGGTGGGAGCAAGGTTAAGTCCCAGCAACCTCCCCCATCCCTCCAGAGTCTCCAGAGTGAGGTTCCATCTGTTGCCAGCTGTTGCAGCGTTGATCTAGGCAGAGCTTCCATGTGTCACGTAGGGGCCAGTCATTTAAATAGAGGGATGGGCCACTGTAGGAGCATACCTACTTATGCATGCCTACTGCCTTTGTTGGAAGTCTGGGGGTCGTGGTAGACTGTACAGTATAGCAGAATTCATATAATCTAAGTGATTTCTCTGAGTGAAAGTGCATATATGTAGGATAGGTATGTGTATAGCTCCTATATCGGTCTGACGCATGAATCTGAGACATATCTGAACTCAAATGGATGTAGCTGAGTGTTGAATGACGCATTTGATAAATAATGCAAGCTATCAATGAAATCAAGGCTTTTTCCATCTGGCATGATGCCCCACTTTTGACATGCAAAAATAAAAAGGTTCTTTCTTCTCTTCTGTTAGTAGCACAATAATAAAAGTGTCGATAATTGAGCAGCCACATTCAAACTTAAGGGACAAATGCTCCATTATGTTAAGTGTTGCACAGCCACAAAAGAGCATTTTTTCCATTTAATGATGACATATAAGATAGGTATTGACTGTTGCCTCTGCAGCTAGTTTTCCTCTGACATTTATTTACCAGCAATATGGGAGGTCAAAAATGTATAATGCACCACTACAAGAGGGTCAATGGGTCACTTGAGAGAAGAAGAGCACTTTCCTCAATAAATGAAGCGGTTACTATACATTTTCAAAGCACATGCTGGAAGCCATGAGCTTTTTAAAAGAGGACATGATGAGAAATTGACACACAGAAACAGTTGCTAATCCTAAAGCCTTGAGGATAGACATTATACCAAGATTGACTAATCAGTCTACTGAAATGGAAAGGCCTTCATTCGACCGCCTCTTTGTCAGGATCAGGCTATTTTGGTCGTCCCCATACTGATAGCACAGGATAAAGAGATTGAGAGGAAGGGAGATTCTTATAATAGTGTGGTATCCAAACCTCTCTCTGTCTTCTCAATCTTGTTGGCTCTCACTTCTTTTTTTTTGTTTTCGGAGACACTGTCCATTAGTTTTAAGTAGAGCGCCGGGGTATTTTTCATCCCTCAAGGTGCGCAGTGTGACAAAATCCAGCCCTTGGCCATTGCATTAGATCACGACTGGCATCTCCTAGCTGCCATGGTCATTCCCATTTCTCAAAGCTCTTGGAGTGTGCTGCTGGGCCCTTTGGGGGCCCCATTTGTGAAGCTGTCTGTTGGCAGAGATAAGATACTCTTTATGTATTATCAGGTTGATCAGGAAAAATAGGACACAAGAGACGGAGAGACAGAAGGATACGCTTTCACATCTATGGTCTCTTTGTACTTTTGTACGTTTGTCATCCTTCAATAACTGAAATTGTTGGTAGTAATTAATTGGTTTGGCCCAGGACATACAATATGTAGTGCAATATTCTCTATGTACAATGCCCTACACGCCAAAAAGTCAACTTTGACGGGGAACACATCATTTGGTTTTAGGGAAGATGCAGTTCTAAACACGCCCAAACTTCAAGCAATAGTACAACATTTTGGGAAATACGCTTACATGCTTATTTAGACAAGGAGATTGATACCACTCTCATATTTGTGTTCTCTCATATAAAGCCTTTTGTCACAGGTTAGATGTTTCTTGGTGTTTACAGTCTTTGTGCTAAACTATGCTAGCAGCTAGTGAGAAGCTACAGCTGTCATCTGGCTAGAGCTTCATTTACCATACAGATGTTAGTGTGGTATCAATCTTATCTCACTCTTGGCAAGAAAGCGAAAAAAAAAAAAAATTCATTTAAAAGCTTATTTAACACACATGACTGAGCAATAATGGTGAAAAGGCAGAATATTCTGTGAGCTCTGACCATTCGTTTTCTAAGAATACAAAGGTGAACGTCGTCCTTTATGAACATTTTTAAAGAAATCATGCTTTGCACAAATCTGACCACAATTCAACTTGCCCCCCTTTCAGACTCCCATTCTGACGACTTTGATCCAGCCTCCACAAAAAGCAAGTATGACTCCATGGATTTTGACAGCTTGCTGAGGGAGGCCCAGCGCAGCCTGAGAAGGTAACCAGTTCAATGGCACCTGCCGTCTGTCACAAAGAGGGACTTCTTATACCTCACTGTTGTTTCTCGCTCCTTTGACGACGAGACTACAAGAAGTTTTACACTCTATGTCATAGAGTATATAAGAATAAGTCTATAGACCTATATCAATATAAATGAATATATCAAAAATAAAGTTTACATGAACATAGCTGCTGAAGAGCTGGGAAGAGACTTTGCATTCTGGAAAAGCCAGTGAACCCTCAGAACCTGGTGCACAGGTTTGGTGCACTCTACTGCTGTACAACCATCAGTGAAAGAAGAAAAAAAAACTTTCATATTTTTTTTTCTCCAAGCACTACAATGCCCACAATTCTTTGGGGGTGAAGACATGCAGCTTGTTCAGCCAGATTTGTTTTTCTTTTGCTGTTGATTTTCTTTCTTCTTTCTTTTAAATCTGGTGTTTGGATCTGGTGTTACATTACAAACAAGAGTATAGGGAATTGTATCTTGGAAGTAAAATTCTCAAGGTAACATTGTTGTCTACATTTTAAGGAGAAATGTAGCTGTGTATTTACAAATACTATAAAAAGGAATATTTTTATTTTATGTACATATCGGATAAAGTTCTTTATTTGTTACAGCTATGCACTGTAAAACGCAGCCTTTTTTAAAAATGAGGAGAAAATTTCTTAATTCAGAATGTCGATCTGTAGTAATTACAATACTGTAAAACATATTGTACACCTACATGATGTTTTGAAGACATGCTATGATTGTAAAAAAAGAAAAAAGATGTGTGCGATTGCTCATTTTGAGGGAGCATGTGAAGAAACGTTTTTAAGTTATTTTGTTTGGGAAAAAACAGTCAACCATGTATAGTTTTCTCTGTTTATAAAGTTTCTCAATCAGTGTTTTTGCTTATACAACCAGTGTAAAATGCATTTTTAACGTGTTTTTCATGATTGTAAAAAAAGGTACCCCATTTTTTATTAATGATTTCTGAAGCAATCAGTATATAAATACAACACGGTTTGATTTTATTGCTTTGTATGGTTCTCGTTTTGATTACCTTCAGTGAGAGATAATAATGCATTCAAATCTTTTCAATCAGTACAAACACATATTTATCTATTTATTTTAATATTTGAATCAAAAATATTTATGGGCTCCATTTTACATGGCGTACCTCATGAAATTTATTTGCTATTTATGTTGTTATTTGATTTTTTTTTTTTGTTATTTAACTTACAATCACTAGACAGGGTGTACAATAAATGGTTTGGTGGGGATAATATTACCTTCTATGCCTTTCTGAAACAATCAGAACATTCAGCTAATCACTCCAGCAGTCAGCCCCCTCTTCAGATGTGCCGCTCATCATTTTAGTGATTTCTGTCTCCACTATCAGTCAGATCGGCAGCACGTCGCTGGTTTTTCTTTTTTCCTCACAAAAGCAGAACATGAAGCAATAAAATGATTTTGCAGGAATTTTCTTGTACCACTGTAAACACTTTTGTCATTGCTCCACTCACGCTTGATTATGTGAATGCCAAACAAAAGTTTACAATTTCCTTTCCTGAATTTTTTAAAGATCTTGTATTTGATGTACAAAATATATATATACAATGATGATACTACTAATATTCTTCACAATAATTACAAGATGATTAATAATAATAACAATGATAATAATATAAATGAAAGAAAAAACTATATAAAAAGCAATAAATTATTTTTCAGAGTTGTATTTTAGCTCCTATTGTTGTGTGATTTTTGGACTTGACCCATTACCCAGTCGCTGGTAGCTAGGATGACTCCATTCCAGTATCTTGGCATTTCATCACCGTGACATTACCCTGTGCGGTAAATACTTGAATGTCCCCTCTCCCACCTGCTCTTCCCTTTAAGATGTAATTGAGTCTATGTAATTTGTAATGCACGCATTACCTTGTGACATCTGTGCAAAACGTGACTGACTCTTAACTTCAACCTGTGTGTAAAATGTGTCGAGTTGAAACTGTTTGTTGTGTAGTGCATGGCTATTACAGGATGGCAGTCGGTACAGTATATACCACTTTGGATATCTGCCCCTCAGCTGTCTTAACTGGCAGATTTTAAATGACATTCTATAAGCCTAGAGAAAACTACTCAACAATGTATCGCATGCCGCACCACTTTCCATTACCACCCGCCCCTCCACCCCCACTCACAGTCCAGATATCACAGCACCGTCGACATGACATAAAAGGTAACCTTGCGGTTTCTGGTTCAATTAATATCCCGTTTCTAGCGAGAGCCAAGTAATGAGAGAACCAGCTTCCATCACGGGAAGGAAAAATCTTTTGTATGAAAGCTTTGCTGATCACAGGCTTTCTTTCATGGAGTTTGACTGTGGAGACAAGAAACGGCAAATTTTTATGATGCAAAGAGGCAAAAATTGGTCGAGGGAAGGATTAAAAAAAAAAAACCCTTTACCTGTGTTTTATGACATTGTTTTACTTTTTTGCTGTCTGTATAGCGTTTGGGTAATGGTGTCGTGTCCCATTTGATAGATGTGGCTTTAATCATTGTAATAAAAAAATGCTTTGTAAATTGCCTAGAGTAGCAATATATTATAACACCTTATGGTTCAAATTTCAACTGTGGCAGACTTTTTAATAATGTGACCTATTGAGGACTTTGCCACTGCTTAAACGTTTGTTCGGTAATCATGTTTCTTTTGGAAGGACAATATGTGTATGAGCCTATGTATGTATGAGTGAGTTTGTGATTTTAGGTGAGTGTGTGTGAGCGTGCGTGCGTGTGTGTGCGTGCGCGTGCGTGTGTGTATATGTGGGTGTGTGTGTGGGTGTTTGGGGGGAGGGGGGATCGCTATGGGTTGTTACCTGTTTGTGTCCTATCCACGTTGCCTTCTGCCAAGTCCTTACCAATGCCTTTGTGGTTCTACCTATTGTACAACTTTCTTGTGAATTTTATTTTTTATGTGCAATTCTCATCAGCCTCACCATGCCAATAAAGGGAAATGTGTTTGAAAAAAAAAAAAAGGATCTTTCTTTCCTTATTATCTTCTCTTTCCTGTGATGAATGTCCCGTCATCAAGCGCTGTTGTACCACTTTCACTTAGCGCTCTGGAGTGATTATGATTTGTGCTCTCTCTGATTACTACTGTACCAAGGAGACATCCTTTAAGTTTTTAAATGGCAGATTTAAAAAAAAAAAAAAGTTATGAAAACACTTCATGTTGTAAATGCGGATTCACAATAAATCCATCATCCCTCCCTCCTGCGCTGATATATCAAAGTGTTGAATGAAAGCTGACTGACGCAGGAGAAATGACACGAGCCCATCCTCGGCACATCTGTCTCTCTCTGAAGTTTCCTCCCTGATAAAGAAACTCAGCTTAATTCAGAGCAACTTCCCTCTTTGATATTCATATCACCTGGGAGAGAACATTGTAGTCTTTGTCTGTGTCCACAACTTGACTCCACACCATGAGTCTGCAAGTTAATTAAAAAGTTGGGGGGAACAATTTCATTAACAGGATGGAGAGCTATAGTGAGTTGATGGTGTGCTTGATATTCAATGGGGCTTCATTATGACTATAACAACCCCGTTTTTTTTCTTAACACACACACACACACACACACACACACACATCTTTGCCTAGGAGCTGGGATCACACCAGGAGCTTCTACCATGTCCTTTTTTTACTGGTGCAAAGAGAAATATGGCAAGAATGTGCATTAAACTTTAAGGTTGGGGGTCTGATTGTGTTTTTTATTAAGGCCGCTGTTTAGCCCCGGAGAAGAGAGCGGCTGGCTTTCATTTCGGCTTGGCTGCCGCATTACAGCGGGAGGTCTCCTTCTGCTTGCCCTTTCCACAGAATGAAACTGTCCCTGGAAATCTCTCTGCTCCCTGTCGGCTTTTTTCCCCACCTCTCTCTTTCCATCACGATAGAATGGCTTTTTTTTTTCTTTCTATCTGTTATGTGTCTTTTTTATTATTAACCAGTAGATAAGCAGCTATCTCTACTCCAGTTGGAAGTAAGTGGTAGCCTTGGAGATAATGGGGTTTGATGGGGCTGGGCTCTCTGTGGGACAAACACTGAGATGTTGCCGCTGAGTTGTGTAGCTCTGTATTTTATTTGGCATCTAGCTGAGGCTGCTGTGTCGGATGCTGTTAAAATCCTGAAAATGGCACCGACTATTCAGCCTTTGTTTCCAGCAATGTGACAAGAATGTGTAAATGGTTTGTGTTTTGTGAATTTTGGTAGCCAAGCACAACTTGAAAATGAAAACCTTCGACTCTTTTGTGAGAATATCATCCTTCTACTATATTTTTCTCATGTTCCTGTCTCTCTCAGTATCATGTAAGCAGGTCAGGGTGTGGAAAAAGCAGTCATCGATAATAAGATTAGACTACCTGAGACTAGTTAATTAAAGCCTGTGGGGTGGAACATGAGCAATTCTACCGGTAATTTACTATCAAGAACTCTTTTTTTTTTAGATTCTCAGCCTAGCACAAGATATATCAAGAGGACAAATTTCCCTTCTGTATCAATAGAGAACAACTGACATTGAAGCAACAACATTTGTCTCAGATTGTATCTCAATAATTAAAGTTAGGTGACACTGATTATCTCTGACTACGAGGCTGGCAGAAAGAATAAAAACAAGATTATAATGTGCCAAAGACGTAGGATTAGGGAGCTGTTGGCGATGACAAAATAACATCAAAGAAGCTATGCCAAAATGTGACGCTGCGTCGCTAAGTTCTTGCCTCTAGTGTCCCTTCAAGGTTTCTCATTGCTCAATCCCCCGAACTCCTCTTCGCTGTGTCTCTCTCTTGCCCTCTTTCTCTCTGTCCCTCCTGTCGCCTTTTTATTTTTAGAAGATTTCATATAAGCTGAGTGTGTAATAATAATATGTTACCAGGCAGAACTTGATGCTCCTGTAGTACTCTAATGAAGCAAAACCAACAAGACTTTCACTGAAACTAGAGGAAGACGCTAAATCTGAAACATCATGATATCATAACTGCCATAGCTGCAGGCCAGAGGCTGTTATTATAATCAGATTGCACGCACAAACTGGGGACGATTGGTTAAGTCACATGGCCTGTAGTGTTCTGTTGCAATGGTCATGTGACACGATGGCTTTTATTTGATTATAGGAAAAATAAACATTTCCTCTGGCGGTTTCTAGACCCCTCATCTTGAATGAAACTGTGTATTTTGTTCCTATCATCTCTGAAAGTGGTCTTTGATGAATCTGAACAGAATGAACCACTAGATGTTGCTTGGCATCCACTTACTGAAACGCTTCTTTGTTAGCGCAATTTTTTTCTTTTTTCCTACAAGCCTTCTATCGTATGCCACCTTATGGGAGAAGATAATGACAGTGCTATTAAAATCGCAATCTCCCTATCCAGCATTCTAGTTTCAGCAGTTTCTGCTGTTAAAGAGTAATGAGGAACAGAAGGACAGTATTCTTCTTCCCCCCAAACTATCAACTTTGGGGACTGAATGTATTCTTCGCTAGATAATTAATGGCTACAGACAAATGGTGGTTGATTGAGCGACTCATCCCTCTATTTTCAATCACCATCTGCTGTGTGTTGCTGGCAAAAACAATGTTAATTACCTCGAGTGTGCCCAAGACGTGGCGTATTAATTAGAACAACAAAAAAGGGAAACCTAAAAGATTCCAGTGTTTTAGTGTCTGTAATGATGTGTGCGTTTTTTGTGTGTTCATATAGATTTTGTTGATGGATTAGCATAGGAATCAGATCCAGAGGGCAATCATTTGGTAATTTGGCCATTTGATCATCTACTAAAAGATCAGTGTCGCCTTGACGCACTTCCGTTTACCTGCTTCCTGTGCCTCGAGGCCATGGCAGGCCTTTAAGAATGCTGGGGCTGGCAACTCTCTGCCACACAGAAGGGACGTCAGCAGAAAGATGACCGCAGGGACAGCCAGCTGACAGAGAGCGTTAGGGCTCCGGATGTAGACAGCCGGGCTTTTTCTGTGTGTGCATCACCTGACCGAAAAAGAAAGAGTGAGAGAGGGAAAGAGGCGAAGTGGGACTGACTCAACATGACAAGGCTGCGATGGCGCTCTTTGGGCCAAAGCTGTGATGGCACCCTGCAGACACTCCGTCCCCTTGCTCCCAGACTCAAGAGAGTGCGGTTGGTGAGAGTGGATCCTGATAGGCCCGGCGTCACGGCGCCGTCGCTAACGAGACGATGTAGAGAGCTACATGTAAATGTGATGATGTGAGCAGCATATCATCGCTAATTATTTGGCAATCATCAAGTAGCATCAATAACAATTAACATAATTTCCATGACTTAAGTACTTAATGACTTCATTAAAATACTGACAAATCAAATATGCTTATTTCCTTCATACAAATAGGTCATTTACAGTCTGTTAAAGACTGGATTAAGAACATCAAGTACTGCATATAAAAAATAGTATGAGACCTGAATTACAAAATGACTTTAGCTTCATTACACACAGAAGTAAACACTGCAGGCCTCATTTATCAAATGTGTGAACACACAGTTTTGTGCTTAAAGTCCAACTGAATCAACTTCTTTGCAGTCAAAATTAATGTTAACATGTTTTTTTTAAACATGCTGTTAATAATTTTGTATTATGAGACTGAATAAAAAAGGTCTTTGGAAAACAGAAATGCTCCTTTTTGTCTCAGCCAGCCGGGGAGAGGTGGGGGGCTTGTTTGATTGACATTAGCTGGCAGGATACCAGTGTTACACTATACAAGACGGAGACAAAATAAACAAATTGCTGTAGCTCAAAGTCGTGTGGGCAGACAGTGTGTTGCTAACAGGGAGTCTGAAGAGCAATGACCAAACCACTATCTAACCAGAGCAAAGTGACATTTTCAAGTATGTTTACAGCTGTTTTATGTCCTGCAGCTATAATTAGCTATGTGGCCTGCTAACTTAATGTTTGTGTGGTGGCTCGGACAAAACGTGTGTTCGTAAGTTAAATAAGAAGGAGACTTTAGCAGGAAAGCTATGTGAGTTTGTTTGGAGTCTGTGGTTCTTGTGTTGTGTAGCAGGATGCTATCAGGCTCAGTGTGACCATCTGCTTTGCCAATAACGGAATGCCACATTATCGTTTTATAGTAGATTTGATTTGCTGTATCGAAATAAGGTCTCCAGCTTATGCAAGCGGATGATGGAAAGGTATTTAATCAAAATAATGTAGAACTTGGGGGTACAATCATGAAACCAAAGAATTTTTTTATGATGAAGTAGACTAAAAAAGACAATTTAATTTCAGTTGGATTGGAAACAGCTCAGGATCACTTCTGGGGACCCCAATCTCCAGTTGGAAACCACTGCTTTTGAAAGTGTAAATCTAGCTGTGTAGTTTTTATTCTTGTTATTTAAAATATCCCATACTGGTTGGATCCAGGCTTCATAATGGCTCCATTCAAGCATTCTTGACAAGATGGCTTGGAAAGAGAAAAAAGCTGAGTGCTCTCTCCCTCTCTATGTATTCTCTATCTGTGTCTCTCTCCCTCTGTCTCTTATCTGCTCCTTGTATTTTTTGCAGTGGTCCTGGTGGATTGCAGAGTTGTGTCTAAATCCAGTTCCCAGCTACTTAGCCCCCACCCACTCCACTCACTCTGACACAAGGGCGCATGAGAGCATCTCCCCCTCTCTCTCAGACCCCAGCATGAACTCATGTATCACACAGCAAGCCATCACAATACAGTAGAATGGGCACATGGACAGTTATTGTTTGTTTGCACTATGTCAATGTAGAGTCTGCGGCAAATGGCACCGTAATGCAATCATTCATTCCTGCCATCCTGCGCTCCCGTCCATTAGGCTAATGATATTCTGTAACCATTCTGGGTTCCCTGGCTGTTGAAATCATGAATGTGAGAAGTAGGGAGGCCACAGTTTAATTGGAGGGCCCATGATCAAATTCTTGTGTCTGGAAGCATCTGCCCTGCTGTCGTGTCCTTGAGCAACACAACACACGGAGTTCCCGGCAGCTCCAAAAAGGCTGCTGTATAAGTGTTCTTGTGACCTCACCAACATATGGAGTATAGAAAGTGGACAGAAGCAGGGAATCACAGTATCGAAAGAAGGCATATGCCCATGTCCTTCAGTGACATTAACACTCCATTTAAGACCTCAAGTTCTCTGAATACAGTCCATCTCACAAAATAATACCTTCACTTCACCACAGTCACAACAGCAGCAAAACAAGGTTCAGCAGCACAAACAGGACAGAGATGTGTTTTTGTCCATTAACAAGAGTCTACAGCCACGCTAGCTGCTCTGTGAGGCTGTAGCTACTAGGCACAAAGCTTTGAGCTAATGCTAACACCAGTATGCTAACATACTTACATTGAAAATGCTATGTTTTGCTGGTATAATGTTTATCATGTTTACCAACTTATTTTAGAGTGTCAGTATGCTAACATTTGTATCTGAGGCTAATGGGAATATCATTAGTTTTGCAGGTATTTGGTCAAAAACAGAAATATTTTTTTACTTTGATAAATGTTGACCCGATGGCAAATGGCATTCCATGGCAATTAATCCAATGGTTGTCAAGATATTTCATTCAAAAACCTAAATGTGAACCTCATAGTTGCACTAGAGAAAAAGTCAAGGATCTCCAAAGTGAGTAGGATTCATCATCAAACAATGAATGTGTACACAAAATTCTGTACCAATCTATTTAGATATTGAGATATTACACAAAGGGAAAACTATGACCAGCTGGTGGCACTGGATGAAAACTCAGGAAACATTCTGAGGTCCATGGATATTTCAAAACATTTTATCGAAATCCATTCAATAGTTGTTGAGTTTCAGACTTCACCATAGTAGTGGACTGACCAACTGACACACCAACATTTCCATCCATGTAGCCGCTAGCATGGCTAATAAAGTACTCTGTTGCCAATTATGCTTTGTAATTTAACTAATATTTGGATGTGGGGGCTGGATGAAAATTTTTAGGTCGAAAGTTGTTAGGTAGATAGGAGAACACAGGCTAAATGTTGCAAAGATTCCATGGCTGACATACAACCTGAAAATGGAAAAAATGACCACAGTGTACTGAGTCTCTTTCATTTCAGCTCCCCTGATTCTCTCCTCTGATATATAAATAGCATCAAATCAAGGCAATGTCTTGTCAAATGACTTACTCATTATCACCAAATATCCTTTTAATCCTTGTTTTGTGGGCACAATTACAGCTGAAATGCCAGACTTATCCCAAAGCATTACTGATACATTTTGTAATGGAACTTTTCTCTGTGTTCGGACTGTCAAAAATTTCAACCCAAATCGTCCTGACTAAAGTGCATTAAAATGCACGGACAGTTAAGCTATAATTACTGGGCAAAAATACCCCATGCCTTAATCCACATGGTAATAACGCAATTAAAGTGGTGTTTCTTGGACTTGGTAATCTTCTGTGACAAGGCTTACAATTCAATTAACCCTGTTTTAACACTTTGTTTCAACTTCCTGTGATGCTAATTTGCTTTAAACTTACTACAGCTGCTATAATTATGCCTTAAGAAATGTCCAATTTCAGAATTATCAGTTGTTTATGTCAGCGAAGCACTGATTTTCAGTGGATGGGTTCTGCTCTGATCCAGCGGGATGCCTGAAAGGGGATTTCTTTACTCTCACTCCTAACAAAATGATAGCTTTGTCATTTATTATAATGTCAGGCTGACTTTATTGAACGCTATTGATGTGTTAGACTTGTTGCACTGATACAAAGTGAACTGAACTGCTGCAGTGCGATATTCAGAAAAAAAAAATACTCAATCACCTCGAGAATAAGGAGTGAAATATTTCTGGAATTAGAAAATTGTCTCCTATTCTTTTTTTTCTTTGAAACATTGCTCTGAAAAGTTGGATGCATCCATGATGAGAGAGTTCCAGCCTGATACAATTTGCGATAATCTCATAGTACAACCGGAGCTGCACTCCTCCTGACATCTACCAAAGCCAGCCACGGATCTAACCCATTTAATCACTCCTTTCTTGTTCTCTTTCTAAGCTCATGCTGGCTGTGACATATTGAGCCGGCAAACTTTCCATGTTCTCTCAGAGAAGGTCATTGGGCCAGGCCCAATCTAGCCTCTGAAACTGAGCCAAGATTTCCACTGCTGTCGTTCAGATTAGTATTAGACGTGAGCGCCTTTCCTAAGCAAATCAGACAGTGTGAAGGACAGAACTGGTCTTCCATTCAAGCACGCCTGCGTCTTGTTAAAGAGAGACAGGGCAATAAGTTGTAGGACAAAGGGAAGTTTGTGGGACGTCTTCACCTTTCAGGAATGCTTATTTTTAAATGTAACAAGCCGGTTGGCCATGTTAGAGGAGGAACAATTGTATTATAGTATTTCTACATATATTATAGTAATTTCTCATGCGTGTAAGTAAAGAAAGCTTTTAACGTTTGATTACTTCAAGGAATTCTGGTCACATGATTGTTCCAAGAAATGCGTATTCTGTAAACAAGTGCCGAAAGAGGTTGGCTGAAGTTTACTTTTAATACAATTTCATGGGAGACCATCAGAATCACTTGTTCCACGAAGTACAATATCATGCAGGAATTTTTTCTGTGTAACACTGGTGCAGCCAGGCACACACTGTATTGAATGCTGACACATGATACAAGGACACCAGTTGCTGCTAAAGGACAACGCAGGACACTCAATGTGCTATACAGATATGTGAGCCTGGGACGCTATGTCTGCATTGTGAATTTGACACCATTTGGATATAAAAGGCGACATACTGTAATTCAAGAGTTTTGTTGCAAGCGTGAACAAATTTGGTGGGTGAATTGGTATCGATTCAGCTCTGTAGCACTTGGAAGGACAAACTTGCACCTGGACTCAATCAACGTTGATTGGAGAGTGGCAACATGCCCACATGCACACAACACAGCTGATAGGATACACTATCCAGTTCTGCAAAGGAGAAGTTAATAATCGAACTTAGCTCTTCCAAACTTGCGACTGGTAATGCTTTCTCCTCATAATTTCACATTTGACTTGCAAATATCCAGAGGCATTAAATGTTTTATCTCATACATCATTTGAAAGCTAAGTAAGAAGCTCTTAGATGATCGAGACCTTTAAGTAAATTCTGCATTTACATGTTTTTTCCCCCCAACAGTGGGTAGCCTCACAGAGAGCCAGACACTATTTCTGCAGATTTGTGTGATTTAATTGGAAACTGTGTGTCAGTTATTCAAGTCCCCTGTTGTTTGTTTGGTCTTGATTTACTGCTCTCCCCAATTTCACTGACACAGAGTTTTTCTTTTATTATTTTCAAAACCCTCCTAATGTATTTGCTTTTCCATTATTACACACTCAGTCTGTAAATGCTAAGCTGTAAAAAGAGTACAAACATTTCGCTTGCAATTTTTCAGCTAGACAGAACAATGAGATAAAATGTGGAACAGTCTGTGCCATATGGCAACTTGTTTTAGCCTATAGGATGTAAAACTAACTGAATCAATCCTATAAACATATCTTTTATTTTGAATTAGATATTGTTATTTACACTGTAAATGCTTTTCCCCTTTTACAAAGCCTTACCTTCAACATAGTCTGTCTTTCTGAACTAATGGCTTTAGACCAACAATTATTGTTCATCTTTCTTTCCTAGTTTGTCTGGTTGTTGCAGACTCACATTTTAGATCTCTTGTCTGCAGACTTGTTGGCATGCCGACCGGATGGCTCAGTTTTGGGATAATGTCAACGCCTTCAGCAGATGCTATTGCATTACATAAAGAGATATGCCATGCTGGAGAGCTTCCACTCACTCCTAATGTGTGCATTCTGGCCACGGGCAACAACTTCACATCCAGTCCTATCACTGACACGGCAATCTGGGAGCGATCCCAAAGCTGTTTTGCATCACTTGTCACAGGTAAATTCTGACTGAGTTACTTGAAGTTTTATTAAGCAATCTGACAACTGGGGGCAGAGAGACTTCTAAACAAACTCAAAGGAACAAGCTTTGATATTTATCGCCTTATCAGGTGCTTAGGGCTAACACGTTAACAAGCAGATGCTTTTAATGTTCTTACTGCATGTCAGATTTTTTGAAGTTTGTATTCTGAGTTAAGGCTCCATTTATCCAATATGCTTGCTTGTACTGCAGATCCCACGGAGAATCTGACAAACCACCAGTCTGCAGCTCAATGCAGCTTTGTGAGCTTTGAGTTCAGTAGTGTGAATTTCCAGTTGGTGGCCCAACAAATCCAGGGCCACGATCTAGAATCAGTGATCAATATCAGAGTGGGACTGTGTCACTGTGTATATTATGCATTGCCCGTAGCATTGTTAAAGGATAGGTTCATATTATTTCAAGTTCATTTTAATGTTTGCTGTAATCATTCCTTTTCACCATACTGGCTGTGAAGGATATCTTCCCTACATTATGTCAATTTATGAGATTTATATTCATCGTTCTGTGGAAAAATAAATTCAAACATTCAGCTGAAGTTGATATGATGCTTCAATCAAATCAAGTGGGTATCTTCCAAAGTCCCAAGTCTTTTTAGTATAAAATTCCCTCTTTGTGTTACCCTTGGACAATGTTTTCATACTAAGCTGCAGTGTAAAACTAGTTGCACAAAGAGGGAATTTCATTCTAACAAGACTCAAACTTAGGAAGATAATTGCTTAATTTGTCTAGCTCAGACTGCTGAAGCCTTATATTAGCTTTGGATGAACTCGCTTTGGCATTGTTTACCCCTATCTGTTAATGTACTTAAACTGTACTGAAATTGCATTCAGAAGGAATCCCTTCAGGGCCAGTATGGCCGGGAGGAGCATTTGCTGCTCCCAATAACTTTTTCAATGAACATATGGATATGTGAGTATTGTTTTAAGAAAGCCTTGAAAAAATGGGACTCTATAAAGCTACAGCTGTCTGTTTTGAGGTGTCTAAATTTAATTAGCCCGTTGAACTTGGCAGAAACGTGTCTTTGCTTTTTTCAAAAATTCAAGTCAAAACAATTTTTTGATTAAAAAAATTACAACTTAGAACAACTGTCTGATTTAATTGAAGGCAACTCACGTGGTCTTATCCTAAACTACATTGAAGGACTGAAGTTGTTCCTTTCATTTGTGGCAAGCTAACAAGCTAGTGGCAAGCTAACGTTATAAAGCAGTTGCATTTTACAAAGTTGATGAACAGTCTTACCTTTATGTACAATTTTCCAATCTATATAAGAATCCACAACACTTCCTCACATTACCTCTCAGATGGCTCACTGTAACCACTATCTGTTCTTTAGCACAGCTCACAAGTTTTCTCCACTTTGCATTAGCAAAAAAAAAAACAATAGTAGCTGGATTAAGGCCCGTCCTGCTCTTGCACATTGTGTATTTTTAATTTGAACTGATAATTGCAGATTGAATGTTCCTTTTTTCATGTTCAAACTGTAGTTCAAGTTAATATTAGTGACAGTCCTTATCTACAGATATGCGTAGTCCTAAAATCCAAAATTCTCTTGTGCATGGTATTTTCTGACACATGCAAGCCTTTCTCTCAATAAAATCAATTTCATCTAGGTCTGATATCCCAGTGGAGGCACAGCAGGTTGTGTAACGGCAGAGAGGAACAGGGTGGAGCGGCTATTTTTACCTGAAGCCCAGGAGTCAGCGCAACACAGAAGGTGAAGCGGGAGGAGAGTGGAATTTGGGCAACGTTTGGGAAAGGGAATCGGGTAACGTTAATCATCTGGACAGCAGAGACATTAACTGTGCATGAAGCTTGGTCTCTGGACATTGCATGTACTGTTCAAATACTGACAGAGGGCGTGTGTATGTGTGAGAATCAGAGGCAAAAAGAGGAAGGGCATGGTGTGTTTTTGTGCGCAAGTGAGTGAATCTGGGAGTGAGAGGACATAGGCCTAGTGTAATTATGTGTGTGTGTGTGTGTTTTTGGAACAGTGTGCTTTTGCTGAGGTGATATACAGTGCCCTGACTTACTCTTGTAGATGAAGTGCACTTTACTCAAAGCTACACACCCCCAAAGGAATAGACTGTGTCTTCCAACTCACTTTTCGGGTTGGGAAAACACACAGATGAAAAAGGATGAGGCTATAGCGGCACACTCACTCTTCGCGGCAGCCCCCGTCACACACTAACATCATTACAATTTCAGCTCCAATGCCTTCTAACAAAACTCTGCATATTTACAATGTGTGTGTGTATCCACTATTGTCTTGTTAAATTTTTACAATGGCTGCTGAGCTGAGCGCCTTTGCATACTGAATGCAATATTGTGTCTTAATATGGCCTAGTATAATGCTTACAGATTTGGAGAGTGCTGATATGGCACATTTCGCAGTGGAAGCATCTGAGTCGCACGAAAGCAGAGCGTTCACCCCTGAGAGAGTGAGGGGGCTCACCTTTTGTTATTATTTTCGGAGGCGCCGATTCGTGCTGACCTACTTTGGGAGCAGGGATTGTTGAGGCGCAGAGCACCAATGCAAATGAAATCTGTTGCTTCCTGCCTGTTGGATTTCAAGGATTTCCAGGCACATGATGCAACTGGGGAAAAAAAAAAAAGACTAGATGTCACATGTATTGCAGTTTCATGCATACTGTCATCGTTTTATCTGCCATTTCAAAGCTTATCTGGACTCATCACTATTCTATATTTTCTATGTTGCTTGTTTTCTTGGAAAGATTATTGAATCAGTGGCCTTACATCAGTTTGAATTTTTTGACAGCAGCCTGCTTGGTTTACCTACAAAACCTTATATAAACCTGCTCAGCATTGCAAATGACAGTGATCACACTGTGACTTGAGCGCGACACCTGCTTGACAGGAAGCTGTCAAAAATACCTGTCATCCTGTCAACTGCACAGCCTACCCACTACCATCAACTCTGTCTTTTTTTACAAGGCTTTTTTTTTCTCTTACACACACTTGTACTGCGGCAATGGAAAATGAGGATACTTTTTCTCTTATGATTTGACATTTTGATGGGACATATTGTGAGATAATGTAGTACAGTTGTAGTGATAAATATTAGCCGGGCACAATTTACAAATACACTCGAGAAAGCATTCGTCTTTCTTTAAAATTTCCTATATTTACATAAAAAGTACTTTAATTTATGTTTGACACTGAAGTACACTGCGTTCTGCAAAGGGAAAAGTATGTAAAACTTAAAGTTCAGGTGGGTTTATCCCCCCCACAGTATGTATAACACGGACTTTACTGACTTTTTAAAACCTTTTCTATCACCTTTTTATATACATGCAAATCCTGTTCCTTTTGAATTATTGTCAAGCTGCAAGTATTTCCGTATGTGGGTGCTGTCACTATATTTTATTACACACTGTAATTGTATCAAGTGGCCATTTTTTGGTAGGAAGAAGAATCAGAAGTGCCGTCGCCATCCCTGCAGGGGATGGAGTGCTCTAAATGTGGTGTGGCCTTTGTAGCCACGTGTGAAATATGATTTGGTGAAGGATGTCATTTGAAGGGGCCCAGTACTGCAGTTCTGACAGCCCCCAAGCACTCTCTTACACAGTCGCACTGTCTTTACCCCTGCCTCTCTGTATCGCTGCATCTCTCCGCTATCTA
Source organism: Thunnus albacares (assembly GCF_914725855.1). NCBI lineage: Eukaryota > Metazoa > Chordata > Actinopteri > Scombriformes > Scombridae > Thunnus > Thunnus albacares. The sequence continues at coordinate 17,262,531 of NC_058127.1, read as the reverse complement.
TCTATCCTTCACACATTCTCTCACACCTTTTCTCTCGCTCACTCCTCGCCTCCCAGTGGCTCTTTTATTGGGCTGCTTTAAAGCCAGATGTTCCTGTGCTGCGAGGGTGAGGAGGGAGAATGGAGGGGGGTGGGGGGTGGGGGGTACAGTGGCGAAGGGGAGGGGCAACCAAATGACTTGTAGCTTCAGAGTAGCTCATTCCCCACACAATAGACTCACTTTCTCTCTAAACCCTCTTCCTATTTTTTTTTCACTCCATATCTCCATTTTTCATGTCCTCCATTTTATTTTTCCTATTTCTTTCCCAGGATCTCACTCGCATTATAAACTTGCAACACACCCACATACAAAACTAACTTTCTCTCCCTCCCCTCTGTCATATAATGCAAGCGACCTAGTTCTAAGTTGGACCAACAGTTTGATTTGAATTGGGTAAGAGGCTGTAGCTGTGATTCAGGCTGTCTTCAATACTGCTCTGCCGCACGCAGGAGATAAGAGGTGTGATCTCAGTGGCCTGGCCCTGTTTTCAAACCCAGATAATACTCTCTCAAAATCAGATTCCCACAACGGCACACTGGCCCCTGTAATTGTCTGCACTTGAGCTGCAGTGGATTTCTCCTGTACTGAACTTTTGCACAGTGTAGGGGAATGAATAATTCTATTCTTATAACTGAAAACTATCTCAGGCACGCTGTGCTTTTTTTATTCACCAGAATTTCCGAGTTGGAAATGTCAATTTGCCCCGTCCTTTCTCTCTCCTCGACTATAATCAACGACAGCTCCTATTTTTGCAGATTATACAGACATCGGTGTAAAGAGAGGAATAAAAATTGCTGCCATGCTGAGTTTACGCCTGACAAACAACATCCACGTGGAGATCTGACACTGCAATTTGCACTTACACACAGAGGCAAATCCTAGCCTTATTCAGATACATTTCCAGTACAGGCCTATTTTGCAAATCAATCATGCAGCACAAAATAGTGGCACAGAGGCTTATATTTTCCAACTGCCCAGAGTCGGAAAGCAGCAAAAAAAAAAAAAAAACCTGAGATGTGGCAGGGTGTTTATGGAGAATATGAATGAAGGTAGCATGCAGCTTTTATGCCTCCTAATAAGCCCCCAAGGCTGGGGAACATTACGACTCTACAGTTTTACAACCACTGATGGTCTACTCAGAGATGTACATTGTGCCTCTCTTGGGTGTGTGTATGTGTGTGTGGGTTTGGGTGAGGGGGGGATCAGACCCGTGGCTGTCTACTAAAACCATCCCCATGAATATCTAGCCATAAATCAGGCTGCCAGACTTCCTCTCACACGATACTCTTCACAAATGATATGCTTGATAAATACCGAAAAGTGCGTGCAAGTGTGCACATATGTACGTGCAAGACTGCGTGCTTTTGGGGTTCATCACTGCAAATCGATTGGGATCTGACAGGCATTCCAATGAGCTGCTACGATGGCGTGATGAAATCATGACCCCACACTAAAATTTTGCCACGTTCAAATTAAGAGGATGTCATGCGGTTGCGTGCGTGAGGTTCCGTGTGAATGTGCACCTTAATCGTGTCACATCCGAGCGTCGCATGATGTTTTGTTGTGGGTGTGTGTGTAGGTGTGTCTGCACAAGCGTGCGTGCCTGGCATGGTGAGGGTGCAGTCCATCAACAAACCAACGAGGGAGAACTGACGCAAGTGCATGAGAAAAGGCGGTGAAGTGATTCCTCTGACACAGATCTGAGATGAGTTTTGCAGCCATAACCAGGCAGCACTGTAGGAGCTAATTCAAAGTTATTGACAAATGCCTGGACTGTATCTTGTGTAGCATCTTTGTATATATTGCTCACTTTCTGTATTTTACAGTTATTTGAAAAGTTATTTTGATATGAAAACTATCACTTCTTGAATCGAAGTTCAAAATATTGGGGTTGTTCGTATTTTGGAGCTACATCAAACATCATTTTACAAATAAATGTTTGGACAACACCCTCTCATACGTGTTTGGGCTCGGACACTCCCAGAAAGTGGCACAGTAAAATTCATTAATGCATCCTCATGAAATATGGTTCTGGAAGATTGGTGATGTAGCGACTTCTTGAGGTTTGTGAAGTATTTGTGAATGTTGGTGGCAAAATGAATATTTAGAAGAAAGTTGTACTGGCGTTTCTTCTAATTCAGCAGTGCAAGGTTCTATAAAACTGGATGGTGCAACACGGCTAATACGATAGCTTCTTCTATTTGGTGCACTTCAGTTTTCTGCATTCCCTCAAAGGTCAGCACTTTTAAAGGGGACATATCATGCTTTTTGTGATTTTCTGTTATTTGTATACTGTGATGTCAGATTATCTTAAACATGGTCAAAGTTTTTTGACCGATTTGAGGTGAACGTATGTAAAATTCTCCCTGAAAGTCAAAAGCCAGGACTTCAGCCTGCTCTGAACATTTCATTTGCAGTATTACGCTGGCACAGATGTATTTGATAAGTTTCCATTTCAACTAAATAACAAGAAAAAGAAGTGAAGTACTACTACTACTATTACTACTACTACTACTATTGCTACTGTTTGTTTACATAGCCTCAGGCCTCAGCCAATCAGAGCAGAGTGAGCTCATCAGGAGGGGAGCCTTAAAGAGACAAAAGCTAAAACAGCCTGTTTCAAACAGAGGCTGAACTGAGGGGCTGTGTGAAGGACCAGTATATGATAAATACAGAGTTTATCATGCAAAGATATTCCAGTAGAGCCCCAGAATATAAATAAAGACCGGCCAATGTGCATGATATGTACCCTTTAAAATGATTCACATTTGGACAAATTCGTGTGTCAAAGGTCACCACAAGATGAATTTGTGTTACTTTGCAAGCAAATCCACAGATTGCAGCAAGTCCATTCAAATGACCAAATTTAGGTCAGAGGTTTTGCTGGCATAAATAATTGTGACTTAGCCCTAATAGAGTTATAATTGGTGTTAGGCTAACTAGCTAAGGTTCATGGTAAGTACAATCAGTTCCCCTCTAAGCTGTTTAGTTTATAGATAGTTCATGGTATCTCTGATATAACAACCCAGTACCCAGTATCCAGAAACCCTGTATGTCATCTGAACTGCACCACCTGACAGGCTCTTTGAAAGTTGTGCTGAGTGTCACGAAAAAAATGAAAAATTTGTGTCCATGCATACAAATCTATGGCCTAAATTTCGTGACTATTCCACAAACTGCTATGATATTGGGCTGAATATAAAGGTGCGGCACTAAATGTTTCATTATCTTGTCTTCATCATGTGAAGCCATGTAGAGAACTTCTTGTGGATATACCAAACAAGACCAGAGGCTATATGGTCTTCACAACATTTCACAATGGGCAACAGTTACTGATCTACTCCTTCCTCTTTCTCTTGTTTTGAATGTAAACAAAGGCACTGGAGAGAAGTGGAGGCCATGGGCCAGGATGAAGTGACTGAGGGGGGCTGTTAAAAATTGCGAGGGGGCAATTTTTTTCATAAAAAACATTGATTTAACCATGCAGTAGCCTCAGAAAGGCTAAATAACAACAACATAAGGGTACTGTTTCAAAATCAAAGGATACATTTATCAATCAGAGCACTCACATAAGAACATAGGACCAGCAGAGCACTAAACACTTTTTGAATTCATAAAATAATGATTCTCTGTCAAAATCAGCGCATAGAAACAGCTGTTTGCAGCTTGCTGTTTGCAGTCCCTTCACTCCCCTGTTGTTTCCCTTCTGTCTGGGGATTGCTACAATGGGGAGATAATGCAATAAGGGCCACAAGTTCTATTTACAACCACAAAAAGCAAGCAGGCTAAGAAACATACCTAAGTGACGTGGTCTGTCTATCTCCTCCGCTCTGTTTTTTCTTTTTTTTTTTATCATGTCACATGCAGTGAACACACCCTCTATACACAATAGCAGTGTCCATTGCTCTGAAACAACAACTAAGTGATAGTCACATGTATCTCGACCAATAATTTTGTTACTGCTGTTACTGCTTTGCTAATTTTCTATACATACAGCTATACAGAGGCTAATTTCCCATCAAAATATTAAATATTATTCTTTCCCTATTGAGTAAACCATTTTACAGTTGTGTCATGTCAATGTCATATTTTTGTTAGGACTGAAGTGTAAGCAAAGCATTGTCTAATTGGTATATTGATGGAGTTACTAGACTCAGAAGAAGCAACAAAGGACATTAGAAATACTCTGTGCTGGACTTGGAAAAATCCTTATCTAACCCGCTTTGTATAGCTAGCACACTTCAAAGATGCTGAATACATTAGTTTTAGGGGGTGTTATTCAAATGTGTTGATCCCTTTTGGGCCTTCATAAGCATATTGATAGTATTTTGTCACACAAATGGCTTCTAGTCATTGAGGCATAATCAGACAATGAATTTCAGTGTGCCGCCATAAACGGTTTAAAGCCAGGACAAAACACTGTAATATTTATGTGTTAGAGCCATTGTTCTGTATTACATTGAACTATATGCTTGGTTTTTAGTGTTTCTAGTTTATAAATGCATAACTGTGGCTGTTAATGAAAGTCTTAAGTCCTTCATTTGTGAGATATATGCATTCTGTCTTACAAAATGATTTATTTTTTCTTTTGTATTACCACTTGGCACATTAGCTTTACATAAGAGTTCTTGTGATAAAAAAGAACTATCTTGTGTTTTTTTTTTTAAGTAAATACTTTGATGTTTCATTCAATATGAACCACTTTGATTTTAGGCACAAAACTTGCCTGCAGTACGATTAGCCGTGGCGGTGCATATCTCCTAGGATATCTGCTAAATCGGCACCCAGCAATTTTCCAGAAAGATTACACACAACACATGCTATGCTATCAGTTAAATCTGTGCAATTAGAACCTGAGCATTGCCTCTTTGGTAAATTCCAGAAGTGAATCCATTATTTAAGCATTTTTAATGTTGGGGAGTGCTAATTTGCAATAGTTTCATTAAGAAGGCAACAATAGATTAACCACACAGAGAGATCAATTTCTCAAAGCATCCATTTGTACTATTTAGAAAACCTGGAGGGTGTTGTTGATGCTCTATGTGTGCATTCTCATTTGTGTGCACATGAATGTAAGAAAGATTCTTTAAACCTGCTGTTTTTGTCTATTTCCAGTGTTGGCCAGCCCTTATAGTGTATATACATTTTTTTTCTTTTAAATGGACATAGTGTGTGCTGGCTTTTTGATTTGGCTTGTTGCTGTGACACCACCTATAGGACCAGTGGGCCTCATCCTTTGAGACAAACAGCAGTTAAGAGACAATAGCGAGCACCACTGCACTGCTAATAAGAGAGGAACAAGTGACTTTAGGGTTCAGGAGCAGTTAGATTTTTAAAATATTGATGAGAATGCATGCACAGGAGGCATCTCAAAACAGACAGTATTTAGCTTTAACAGTATTTGATGTAGCAAGCACTCATTTAATTCAACGAGAAGTCCATTCCAGAAAGCAGGTGAAAAGTGAAAACTTTTTCTAACCCTTAGATGACGGAAATTCTGGGTTTTCTGTTCCGCAAATATGGAGAGATCACTTTAATACTGGGTCAGTCACTGTGGTAACTAATGCTTTGAACCAAACCTGCTCACTGGCAGATTTTCTTCAACAAACCTTGAGCTCCTAGCTGTACCACCCTCCTGCAGAGCCTGAAGGAGCTGTCAGACACACAGTTTCATTTCCTCATTGATACAGTTGGTATCACAGCATATATCAAAATGCATTAGGACTATCTTTACCAACCTTGCCGCTTTTATGCGTAATCAGTCATTTCTCTGCCCTTACATTCAAATAGGCTATTACAACATTGTGGATTCAGCCTCAGCTCAGAATGAAATCTAGGCATTGTCCTTTTCTTGCAAGTTTTTTTTTATATATTAAATAACATTGTGATCTATCACTGTAGCAGGATAATCTCAGTTTAGATTTTAAAAAAATCTGTATGAAGCTTTAGGCACATACTGCAAGACACTGATCAGTTAATAACCATGTCATATTTCTCTTGATATGATTGGTTGCGCTAATGGAACGTTCCTATCACAGTTATCTTATTATATATTGGAGATTATGTGATTATTTCTGACTGAGCATGATTGTGGTGCAGCTGAAAAGACTAGAAGATTTTAAAACTGGTCTAAATATAGTTGAAAAGTTTTTATAAATATATTGCTTGTATAGTCTTGAACAGCATCTCAGTGACTGTTTAAATTTGAATGCTGTTGAGTCATTTATATCTATGTAAAATGGGTATCTAAAAATGTACACTCAATTTAAACTATAGACGCCTTTTCACTAAAATTATTATTACTGAATCGGACTATGAGGTTACCATGAAAGGTTTATATGTAAAATCGTATTTTATTTTGTATTTATTGTATAATATACAGTAAGATTCCACCACTTTCTCATCTATGAAGGAAATTCAAGTTAATGATGAATGAGTGGACTATGCTAAATAAAAGTTAATAGCGTTAACTTATTGACTCTTCTCTCCACTCCAACTGAGGCTTTATTGCTGCTGCTGCTGCTGCTGCTGTGTTTTAGATAAAGATAAATGCGCGTAGTTTGCATACAAACGCATTAATATTTCTAACTCCACTGGATTAAAATGGGGGCTCTGCCTTTTATTTACCCATTGCCATAGTGGATTCCAATATTATAGCTCCATTGATGATCAAACCAAAAAGTCTTTTTGAGTTTCCCATCTCTTGGTTAGTGAAGTTCATAGTTTGTTAAACCCGCTCTCTGGAGCAGGCATTATCATACTGAAAAGAAAGCTGTGTCTCACCTATAATGCAGTCTGACTCTCAGATATTTGTATATTTTCTCTAATGTATAAACACAAACACTGTCACATTTGTCTGGTAATGCTTCCCAGAACATAGCGGCCAATACAATCGATGGCTTTCTAAAAATATTTATACTAGAGAGGATCGATTCCCATTCTACTCCAATATGTATACACAAATAGACCATTGATGGTATTGAGTGCACAATGGTTATGTTGCCTTGCTGTCGAGGTGACAGCATTGCCGGAGTCGGTGCATATAGCCACTACTACTATATCTAGCTCCTCTTCCCTGTTGCACACAGAGCTTTTTACATATCATAATGCAAGGTTGAGCTTGACTCACAGAATATAAAACCTCAGGCTTACAATAATGCCAGTGAAAGGCGGCGCGTGCCCTGTCAGAGACACTTTTCTTTGGAATGTGATTATGTTTGGAGATTTTTCTCTGCAGCAATTTTCAAGAGTGAACAAATTTTCTATCTCCTCTCTCGTGCCAAACTTTCTAACACAGCCGTTGTCAAGTTGTTTGCATTAGGATTTCTTGTAAAGCCCTGTGATCGCTATCTGACTATTGCTGCACACAGGGATGTTAAAGCAGTCTGTAAGTGTCAACTGTAGCACAGAAAATTACCTGATTTCCACTTGTACTTTTAGAGAAAGATCTGTTGGTGCTGCTTCTGTGGCTTCAAATCCTTGAGGAAAGTTAAAATGTTGCTTAATGGATTTAATAAGATAATGGCGAGCCCTTGTGTCTCTATCAATATTTTTGTGTCTGACTTTCAACTTTCTCTCTCTCTCTGTCACGCATGCACACATTAGTGTGCAATCACTACCTGTGTAACATATCCACTAACACACCAGCATTCCCCCCAGAACTCATTATTCCATCAATGATGTATTAAATAACCATGAAGAGCATGTCTTTGTAAATGAATGTGTTGAACTGGCTACTATGCATCTTCCAGCAAAGATAAACGGGCAACTATAATTGGTCAATTTCACTCCAGCACAGTGTGGCCTTAACCTGGAAACTATGATAGAAATTGAACTAACAGCCAGTCGCCTGCCTGCTTGCCCCAATGTTGAAGCTCTAGCTGTCAGCTTATCATTGCGATGGGTGGCTTAAAGAAATGGGTGGCAACATGTTCATTGTCATTTCCGGTGAACTGTGGAGTTTCTTACAACTAGTGGAGTTGTAGAATAACATTTTCATGTATTTGTCCCCATATTTTTTACAAGCACAAACATAAAGACACACATCTGCACCATTAGCATTTGTGTTGCATGATTCCCAATCTCTAGAGCCAGTGTTTGGTTTGTCCGTTCTGGGCTACTGTAGAAACATGGCAATGCAACATGGTGGGTTCTGTTTAAGAGGACCTGCTCCCTATGTAGATATAAAAGGCTCATTCTAAGGTAGTGAAAACACAACAATTTTTAGTTTCAGGTGATTATACACCAATTAAAAATTAATTAAATTAATTAATATAAATAAATTAAATTCTACACACTGCACCTTTAAGCATACACATATTGTATGTGTGTGTTTGTGTGACATGTTGGCCGAAAACACACAGGGTTCCTTTGTAGTTATCTAAGGTTGCAAAGTTGGCAACAATAAGTGTAGTCAGGGTTAAGGATTGGCCAGTTGTTTATCCACTGAGGATTGGCATAGTAACTAATTAAAGGCCAAAAAACCAGCGGCATAAAACTGATCTAAGCACCCACTCCCATTGTTTGTTAAGTAAGCCAACACACTGACGGCATAAAGACATGCGTCATTGCCAGTTGACATGCGCCACCATGTCAAGATACGTCACTGGTCCTATTTTCCAACCGGTGCTCCAGTTTAGCAGAAATTTTGTCACCTTCACTCCCTTGATCAATATATCCCGATTACTGTACCTTTTATTAATTCTTTTGTCTGTATTGCATGTCCAAGCAGCGTGGACGGTGAATGTTTTTCAGTAGGGAATAGAGGCAATGATATTTATAACAGCACACATTCTTTTCCAGGATCCAGTTTACTGGACACAACACTATATGTCAGGGTTTGATCATCTCTAGTAGCAAACCCTCAACAATTCAAATACTACCTTTCGTGTGTAATGTCGGCATCAGGGTATAGGATGCAAGCATTGGCCTTTGCTCAATAGAATTCCAGCCCAGTTTAGAAGAAGAATGATGATCACAAATTGTAATTCTACTTCCATGAACACGAGTAGAACCTTCTAACTTTGCTACCGTGTTCATCTCCTAGATGCTGAACTTTAATGGATTCAGTGGGTAGTGAATACCTCCTTTTTATGCGACTCATATTGGAATGCTGGCTAGCTCACCGTACATTGTGCAAAAATAATGTGTGCATCTGCTAAGATTTAACTATTTTCAGCAATAATATGCATTTTAGGTTTGGTGGTGTGCCTCTGCTCATAGACAAATATGAACAAGATTAATACAGGCTGTTCCTGAGCTCTTGTACTCCTCGACAGAGCCTGAGATGCACAACATTTGAATGTACATGAAAACATAGAAACATTTGAACTTAACATAAATCTAAATGCTGATGCAGGAAGGATGCAGTGCTGAGCATTTGAGTTTGCATTTTGCATATAGAAAGAGTGCCAAATTGTTTATAGGGTTGGTTGTGCGAGATAGGTCATGGTCATATATGATTTAACAGTATATGGAACACGTGACTATAAAACTTCCATGCTTGCCTGAACTACGACGGGGCTCCATTGATCCCTTTCATCTTCATCATCTCAAATTCATCCCATCACTCGTGTCCCTGTAACCGGATTTGTCCGGCAGTACATTGCAATATTACTTAAATGTGCTCTCATCAGCAGGTTGGGAACTTAAAGATCATGTCTGTTGACAGGGGATGTATGGAGGGTATTACAGTATGGAATTAACCAGCTCCACAACATTGCTTATGACTTGGCTTGCTATCAGAGGACACTGCTCTGGCCGAGCCATCCTTCCCGTGGAGCTCCATAAGCCAACAGGCAGTTTGGGCAGAAAAGCCTTTTTCATTCCTGCCCTCCTGACCCCCTTCTCCCCCCTCATTCTGCCTCCGTTAGGGAATGCTGCAGTTACTAGGCAACAAGGAGGGGAGGGGCTGGAGCCATTATAGAGGCCAGCTGTGTTGTGCCCAGTTATTATAAAAGCTATATACATGATATAAATATGCTTAAGCCCATAAAGTCCAGTCCACATTATTACTTCTGAGAATTCTAAAGTTGTAATTCTTTAAATTCTCTTTTTAATATTTTTATAGTATCATTAGGAGATGACATTATTCAACCATTTCTTTAGTGGAGGGTTACCTCAAAGTGCATGTTATTGTAAAAAAAAAAAAAAAGCATTAAATAAAAATTATGTTTTGGCACACCCCATTGCTCCATTTGCTTCCCCCATTAAATTCACTCAAATTCACTCATGTAGGACAAGATTTCTAATTGCCGTATTTAATGTGTTAATGATTTAATTATTCTTTTAATTAATTTGTTACGACTAAATGATTGACTTAATTTAAGGGCTCTTGGCTTGTCTTCAGGGAGGGCGGGGGCATAGGGCTGTGCAGATGACTTACTGATGCTTTTCATATCAGAAATCAGAGAAAGAAAAAGAGGAGACAGTGCAACAAATTCACATTTGCATTCACATATTTTCTCCGGCAACAAAACGAATAGGTCACATGTCGGTCGACACGTGGGAGAATGTAAAAAATTCTCACGTGTGTGATTGAAGCTTGTACTTAATGTACTTGTCTGAGTTGAGTGTGCGATTGTTTGACCCTGAGGAGTATGCAGTTGGTCTTGTTTTTATAATGTAAACTATCAGAAGGACTTTTCAACTTTTGTACCTTGACTAAGAAGTGTGCCTTGACTTTTGTTGGGATTCATTCCCCTTTTTTGTGAACACTGTTTACCTAATTGTGCATCAGGAGCACCTGTTTTGTCGCTGTCAGATCCAAGAAGCACTTCCTCATTAGTTTTGTTTAATTGCTCTTTTTTTTTTTTGTAAGATGGAGCCTTACGAAGAAAAATATAGTGGAAAATTCAGAAAACAAGTCCTGTTTATTCCAAAGACCGACAAAGAAAGCAAGATCCATTTTCCCTCCCCAGTGAGAAATGACTGTGGGCCTAATCTGAAGTAAACAGGCTCTCAAGGCCTCTTTGGGGGGCGTTGTGGCTTCTCAAGCACATCAACCACGCAGGCCTCAGCATCAAAGGGATCACCATTTTTAATTGAAATGCCTTTTAACGTATAATGTAGTTCATTTATTTAATTTAGACTTGATAGCCACAGAAAAGGAATTGAGCTGGAAAGGTCAGACAAAATATGAGCATTCCAGAGCACACCAGCTCTATTAGTTTTTCCAAATAAATCTACCTTCACAGACGATGAAAATGTGGCGTGAACTTTTTTAGGCAGCTGCAAATTGCCTCAAAGTTTTATTGATGATAGAGTAAAAACCTCAGTTGATGGATAAAGAGGCTGCTGTTCAGTATGCGGGGGACACAGCGTACTGTTGAAGGGATGCTTTTATCTCTCTCCTTGCAGCTGAGACCCTACATTTTCTTTATATGTGCCATATGCAGTTATCAGCAAATGTAAATCATTGTTTTACTGTCAATCCTCAACACAATCCTCACCCGTTCTTTACAACACTTTTGCTAGTCATTTGCACGACGCACGTTGATTAGCATGGATCACTGGAGTGTGTTCTTTGTGGCAGTGGGAATGTTAAAAAGTGAGATAATACATGGAGCAGAGTGTCAGTTTATCATAAATGTCATAAATGGTGTGAATAGGAAGTGACTTCATTCATCTCAGAGCGAAATCATTAAGGTGTCCCTGAAAAAGGTTTAAAGTGAAGTGGTCATAGGTCAGTCACTGACGAAGTTAAGCAAATGCTTCGACTGTTTTTGTGCTCATCATTTGACAAATCAAGTTGTTCAGTGTGCAAGTTGCTTTCTCGAATAGTTTAACATATCAAGAAATACATGTATTCAATTTATTTGTGAAATGAAAAGATCAATATCATGTCTGTATGTTAAGTATGCAGGCAGAGCTTGGATGCAATTGTCGTAGCTTAGCATAAAGGTTGGAAGCAGGGGGAAACTAAGGTGGCCCTTAGGTTCAGCCTTTTGTGTCGTGAGTCCCTGTGAAACAAAGTATCTACATTTCTTTAGACATGAAAGATGCACATTTATTCTTCACACTCATTGCTTACATCTTCAACTGTAACAATAGAATTTTATTGTCCACACTGTGGAAAATTATCTTTGGCTTCACCATGCAGCACCAAAAAACAACACTAAACAAAACAGCATCTTTCAAAGGAAACAGTCTTAACCTTATGTAAAGTGTAGAGACATGTTATTGATATTGATCTTCTTGTTTAACTCTAAGAAAGAAAATAATCATTTCCTTCCTTCCGAATGTTATAATTTTCTGCATACACTTAACCCTCACCTCTTTTTTATGTGATTTATTGTCTCTCAAAAAAGTTTACCAAGATTCCAGTATCTTTTTTGTTGGACAGAGGTGCTCTCATGAACCATTATTTTCAATACCCAAGACTACTCATGTGTGCCCAAATTGGTCTTGGTATTTCTGTATGTCTGAGAACCTAGTGAGCCACTCTGCACACTATGGCTAACTCACTTGATGGAGAGGCACAGGATGTAATCTGGGATTAATTACTGGAATTCACTGCACCGCACCGCTCCTCTCTTCTCCTGGCGGCTCTGAGGCATCTGGTGTTGTCCAGGCTAATCTGGATGACAGTGGATTTGGATGGCAGCTGGAGGATGCAGGTATCACTTGGTAAATGCAGTGCCATTCTGAACTCAAGAGTGTGTATGCCGTTGAAGCTTTTTAGGATAATTGTAGCAGGCATTGTACAGTATATTAGTGGTGTGTGCATGTTTATTTTTGTATGTGAGGTTTTGTATTCATGCAAACACGTTTTTGGTCATGTGAGAGAGTAGGTGAGTAAGTAGCAAGTGGAAAAAAGCCTGACAGGAGGCCCACGCAGGCTGTCGAGCCACGGGTGTTTACAGTTAAAATATTTGCCTGTCTAGGGATCTGAGAGGCAGGAGATAAGGCAGAGACAGGCCCTGTCATGAACAGAACTGTCTGTCTCCCTCCCACCCAAGTCCTCTTTATTAAAAGAACATTGATTTCTCTTAGCCTTTGATAATCCCCCCCACCGGAGTCTAATCAAAACACATCAAATGTTTGCCACCAAGGACAACCATGTCAAAAAAATTCCTCGCATCCTGGCTGCCTTGTTTTGCACTGTGCTTCACTGCAGCGCACGTCAATGCGTATGAGGAATAATGTGAAAAAGCATTTTACTAATTGGAATAGCCAAAAGTGACAATCAAATCAGCAAATCTTGTGTTTTTGAAAGCATTTGCACCTCTGCAAAACTTTCTTATAGCTGCCATCATTCTCAAGAGAAACTGCACGAGTTGTTGCAGACGGCTGCTTTTTGCTATCTCCAGTGAAGCTTCTCCCCTTAAGATATATGTGTTTACACATTGTGTGTGTTTATGAGCTTGGGCGCACACATTTGTGCATGTGTAGACAAATAGACTCTTGCTTTCTACCTCCACAGGTTTTATTATTTTGCTGCGTTCCCATGGTGACAGGGTGGTCCACATCAGGAGTGCAGGGTGGGTTAGAGTTGTAGCCTAAACAGGCATCTGGGCTTGTCTCCCAGTTGCTGGGTTGGGCCCCTCCTGGGCCTGGCGATGAGCGAAATTATTTTTAATGGATCTTCATAAAACCATCTGTATCAGCGCACCTGCACACTGGAAGGCTATCGACAAAATGATTATGACTCCAGGACCCAGAAATTGCTCTAAAATGTGTAATCATTTTGTTTGGTGTATCCACAGCCTCCCTTTTCTTTCATGTATCTGTATTCTTTGGGCCCGGTTCAACAAAGCAAGGTTATTTTCCTCCTCTTGGGTCTGTGGCCGGCACGATTTCCATTTAGATTTGAGGCTGTGTTTTTAACGTATAACAGGTCCCTGCTCTGCATTCGAGGATGCTTTATATTAAATGCCATGCAAATGGGTTGTCTGACCTGGCCGGAGGTGCATTGTCCGCAATAAATAAGGTTTAATTGTGGATGTTAATTTCCACAGATTGTGGATATAATGAAGCTGATTTGCCATCCAAGTTCCATAATGTCCCACTATCTTTCAAAACAGTGTTGATAATGGTTGGCAGGCATTCTGGCAGCCTTGTTAACCCAATGCTAAGGATGCATACTGTTGAACAAAAGATAAATACTCCGCCCAGTTTATTGTATTAAATGGCAATGCTAGAAAAAAAAAAAAACCCCGTTAGCATGTCTCACATTTGCAATCATGCATTTTGAATATCTTCTTCCCAAATCATAGATCTATCTACCACTGTGCTCACTTGTGTCATAATTTCAAATGCTGAGGGGAGTAGCTGACAGGTTCAACTGTTTCTACGACACATTCCCCTGTTACTTCTCATCAAATTGGATTTGTATGAAGATATAGCTGATGTTTTATTTATTTCTGCCCTCTGAGACAACCCGTAGGTACCCTCTGGGTGTCATGATTTATACGTACCGAACAAAAACAGAAAAAAGACAGTTAATGTCCTTGCACCTGCTGGCGTGTACTTTAATGAAATTCAATGAGATGAAATTTAGCACAACCTCTATTGGGGTTGGCCATATCATTTTGAAGTGCTTCATTACAGCAGTGGTGGTGGCCTGTGGGATATCTTCATTTGCAATGTGGCATGCCTCATTCATCACCATAAGATAAGGAACCAGAGGCTCCAGTATCTGCTATAATACAGCTTCAATTCACAGCGTGCAACTTTTTATTTCCTTAAGTTGCAGAAGTTGCATTACTTCATGAGTTCTGCATCTGATAAAAATTTGGAGCAAACTGCATACAGTGATTTGATTAATACTGACCAAAAACAGCATCAAAATGTTTTCACTGTGTTGTTGAATGCACCATCACTGATATAGAAAAACTAAAAACCGTTACGGCTGTGTGTTAAAAATAATAATGTTGCATTACAGCTGCGCACGGCTGTGTGTGCTTGCTCCCATGGGTCCCTTTGGATAACTCAGAGGTGTGTGTACTCATATGTGTGTCAAACGTATGAATGCCCAGCCAGAGCTCTTTTTATTATTCTTTAGAGCCAGATGTTCCTGTGATTGGAGGATGAGGAAGGAGAGATGAAGAGGAGAGACAACTTATTAATTAGGTTCGCTGCATCAGAGTAGCCCCTTTCTACTGCTGTTACACTCACTCCACAGTACAGTTTGCCACTCTACTCTTCTGTTTCAGTAACTCCTCTGTGCCTCTTATCTCCCTCCCAGATTTGTCAGTTTTCTCTCTTTTCTGTTTCCCCACATAGTCTCTCTATCTCTATCTTCTTCCACTCAGTGTGTCTCCACCCCCACCCCCCTCACTCTTACTGATGTGGAGGCAGATGCTTCAGGCCCCCAGAAGGAGAGTGTCTCTGATATAAAAAGGCCTAATGAATGGGAGCCGCCTGTTTGTGTGCCTGCCGCCAAGTAGTGCAGCTGCACAGGCGCTGGATGGCACAAACAAAAGCCTCCATGTCCCTTCTGCAAATCCTCCTGCAAAAGCCAGGATGTTGCACGTGTGCGGCCTCAGATTGAGGCAAATCAGTTAATCCATAACAAGACTTAACACAAAAACAAACAAATGGGCTGTACTCATTTTTAACTTTCGGTCCAAAGGGCTTTGTCCCAATGAAAGGTGAAGTTATTGTTGAGACAAGGCCACCAGATTATTTCCACAACCTTAATGTCTGTGTACTGTAACCCCATGCTGGGGTAGTGTCTCTGTGCTGAATTCTCTCACTATTTCCCGCCTGTGTTCAGTAGCTATTTTCGGTTAATTACTCCTAATGAATTTGTGTATCCTTATTGTCCTCTAGAGCACTGAAGAGTGGTCTCTTGTCAGAGAGGGGGGGAAAAATCCAAACGCTATTTTGTCAGTCTCTAATCAATCTCCTAAGTTTTGATTGATGTCTGCCTGGTCTACTTTTTCTCTTTTTTTGTGCATGTGGCAAGGGAAGTATTGTTTTTTTTCCCCTTTTGTTTATTCCATTATCTTAAAGCTGTGTTGGGGGTGTAATGGAAGCTTAGAGGAACAGGTGATGGGGCTAATTAGTCATTAACGAAGAGATTAGGGTCCCAAATGACAAGTGCATGCTTTACAAGGTCATAATTTGATTAAAGTCGCTGCCAGTTGATGGGAGACGCTACTCTGAGATGATTAACTTGTCCCCCCATTTCCTATGTCTCTTCCTCTCCACATGCCACTGAGATGATCTCTAATTTTACCATACATATAGAAGCGAACACATGTTTGTTAGTTCATATGTGGCGGGCTGATATACCATAGACGATCTCAAGGGTCATAAACTATAAACACCAGTTGATCTGTGTCTACATATTGGATTATTCTTATAAACATGCTGTCGTATGCAGCGCAATACAGACACAGTACAGACAGAAGAACCTTTTACGGTAAAAATATGTTAATCTGGAGTGCAAACGTGATAAAATTGTTGCTTTTCAGAAAAGTTGACGCACACTGATACTATAACATAAACTATTGTGAATCTTGACGTCGAAACGCACGTCAGCCCGCGATGATGCATGTCTTATTGCCGCCAGTGTATTGGTTTACATAGAAAACAATAGGGTACTTTGACCAGCGTCATATGCCGTTGGTGTATGTTGCCCTTAAGAGTCATGCCTGTAATGATGCGTCTTTTTGACATGTGGATGAAATAAACTGCAAGTAACTACAACTAACTATACTGTAAGCCTGAGCAGTTTCATGCATTCAAGCAAATGGCTTCTGCATTTGCTCATGAAAAATTGTGAGATCATCAATTATACTCAGGTCATGGGTCAGAGCAGCCTTGAGGCACTGTACTCTCCCCCGGAATGATGCCTTCAATAGCTGTTTTTAAAGCTCTCAAGCAACAAGCAAACTGCACATCTCTCTGAGCTGAAAACATGTCCAACATCTTTTGTGATTCTTCTTACAAGGACCACAAAGAAGAGTGTGACATATGTCTGATTGATTTGACTTATGGATAGATGAGTTATCGGGGAAGCTTTTCTTTTCGGCGCCCCCCTCATTTTTATTTCATAGCAACCAGTACTTTCTGAGCTCTAAACTTTCAAATGGTGGATCACATTTGATTGGCATGCAGTGGAGTTTCTATAACACAAACATTTTCCAAGGGTGCAGTTCTTTGAGCTTCATGCATGTGCCCTGCCCTTCACCTTTCACTTCAGTCACCTTCTCTCTCTATTGTTTACTAGTTGCTGTTCACTATGATCAAATATTGATAGAGGTCAGTAGCAGAGCAAAGTAACCCCATCTCAATTTTTAATGTATAATATAGTACCACAAATGGTGTTCCCTCCACTTTAATGCTTTCGAAGGCAAATACTTCCCATTCCCACTGGTTCAGGATTCAGTTTATAAATGTGTTCCCCTCAGGTCCATTGAAAGCCACACTGCAGCTTCATATGCCATGCCATGCCACCAGTGAATTACAAATACACTTAAACCCACTTCAAAAAATCGAAGAGAGTCAACATATTTCCACTGTGCATCCTAAGTGGCCTTTTGCAGAAAGTAATAACCTTGAATAATCTTTGAAAAGAATGAAAAAGCTGAAGCGGGGCTGAAGTAGGCTAAGGAGGCTAAGAAAGGCAGATTGTAGTGAAGTGACTAAGTGTCAAAGAAGCCATGAGTGAGATATTGAGCCCATCTCATTTATGTTTAATACACCCATGGATGAGTCAAATTGGAGATGTGGGGTCAGTTTGGACAGGTCACTGAGCATTGGAGTCTGTAAGAAAAACCTTGGAAAGAGTGGCAGAGTGTATGCATGTTTGATGTATGTGTGCATGCATGTGTGAGTAAACAGGTTTGTGGGTTCAACTGCCTTCTCTTCAACTGTGTTTCTTTACATTTCCTTGTCCATGAGCACCATGGCCTCCATATGCTGCACAAATAAACAAAATTTCTTTCTCAAACAATAGTGTATGTCAGGTGTATTTTTAGGAATGCACAGGTGAAGAGTTTATATATCTGTTTTTGACTGCTTTTCTTTCTCTATCCATTGGCAGGACCCTGTTTATTTTGCTGTCCCATTGGTGGCTCCTTGAGGGTGTCAGTTGTCACCACTTTAACAGATGAGCATATTCAGCATAAGCTATCGGGCCAGGCCCACTACAACAGATGTGGCTTAAGCATTTTAATGCACTGCCACCACCTCCTTCTCCTTGCACATACATAGACGTGTGAAAACACGAAAATATCTCAAATAAACTTAATCCTGTCTCCATACAAGAACATTAATAATCTCTGCAAATCCAGAGATTACATTCTCAGTCTTTTTTTTTTTTTTAAATCCAATGCCAATGTTTTTAAAATTCTTACTTTATATCTGCGCATGGCTTGGTAACAACAGTACGGTTAAGGTTAGGGACAGATTGGGGATATGGCAAATAAACTATGGTTAAGGTATGGTTGGGGTTGGGGTTAGTCATTGTTACAGTTAATAAAAAGGTGAAAACTGATTGCAGGTCTTCAATGAGGTGTGAACTCTGGTCTCCTGTATGAAAGTCAGGCTGGCTTCATACCTATACACCACCATGCACTCCACATCCTTACAGTCTGCCTCAATTTAAAAAAGGGCACACTTCTCCTAGCATTGGCACTGAAGATTGGCATTGAACGTAATTCTTGAATTCTTCAATGTGAACATAATTCCTGCGATACTGAGCTGAGATACTCAGCATACAAAGGCGGACGAATACAGAGAGCAGACAGCCAGTCCATTACCCTCTACACATCTCCCTCAGTGAACTCAGTCTTACCTTTTTGAAAGCCTCTCTATTGTAAGAAGAGTATCAATGTGAAGAGATCACCGAGGGGACTCAGGTCTCCTGTGGCGTTCTGAGGGCAATTCCGCCATTGCTTATTTTAGACACAGCTTGCCTCTACAGTACAGGGCAGGGTCACTTTACATGCAGGACCAAGCCTAGAAACGCTATCCTTTACTCATGAAATAAGCATGCAGTTAAGTGAATTGATGGTCTCTTGTCTCTTTTGCCTGAAAGTGGCCTTTAGAAGGGTTAGTGATTCTGCCCTCAGAGAAAGCACTTGACTTGGTGCACTGTAGCGGATAAGGGTTAAGATGAATCACAACAAGGCCATTTGGAGTTAGTAGACAAGGGTCAGAACATGGCACACATACATGGCCACATGTAGTAGCTTTCATACCACACTGACATTTGTTTCTGACTGAGCTGCTCAGGAAGGGCAATATCTTGCAATTAGATTGTGTCATTGGCTCTAAATTATGCTTGTTGACTCAAGGAACATAATCAAGGTGCATTCAGGGATTGCTTTTATACACTTAGAACGTGAATGTTAAGGTAGGTTAGGGGTAAGAAGCAACACAATTGAGAGTTAAAATTTCTTATTTTCTATCATGGTTAAGAAGTTACTTAATCTGTTAATTTGACACTTGATGAGCTCTTTTCTAATCTGTTTCTAAATGCTTCATTAAATGGGAGAGACAGCACAGTGCAAAACAAGCTGATGAGCATTGCCAATGAATTAAGAGAATCTGTTTTTGTTGTTTTGCTACAAAAACAACATAATGTGATAAAAGGTTTATGCCAACGGAACAAACCCTGGATTTGGAGATGCAGAGAAATCATGTAATTCTCTAAGATTTGGGTCCTTGTGTTGAGAAATAAACAAAGAGCTGCATTGAAAGATGACAAGAAAATGAAGAAAGAACAACTGAAATAGTTAAGACACTCCCCATCTCAGCTGTTTCTCGTGGGAAAATAGAATAGGAAAAAACAACCTCTATTTCTATCTATTGGACCAGCCAAAGGCACATCAAGTATTTTCTCTCCCCTCTCCCCATCGTCACTGAAAGCAATCATTTTAGAATTGATTTTCATGGCTCAGAGAGAAATAATGGGAATTCTTTCTAATGTAGAAATGTATGTGTTCCTTTTGGTTAACCAGAATAGACCATATTTCAAGCTTGTCAGTTAGAGGAGTAAAAATACCTCTCATCTTTTGCTCAACTTTTTCTCTCCTCCTATTCCCACTGTCTAAAGTGACAACTCGTCATCTCTAAAAATCAATCATATAATTCTATATTCTTCAGGCTGCTGAAATGATAGAAGTTTGGTTCTTTTTAACACTCCTCGGGTCCACATTTGTCTATGTTTTGAGGAGATAAAATTGGCACGCCAACCAGCAAATCATTCTTCATGGTGTCAACAGGGAGGGGGGAATGACAATTGTCTTAACATGCCCCAGTTAACACTCATCCAGTGTGTTCTCATTCATCCCCACTTACACTCACTCATGTCTCTTTGCAATGCGGCTGAAGTCAAATCTACATGTCCATCCATGGCACCCACTGACGCCCAACTGTCCAATTTTAAAAGCTCACTTCCATGTACTCCCGTCCATTCTACAGCAATTGTACCAACCCTTTTCACCCACTACAGCTCACAGAAGCAGAGTCAGTCCAAAAACAGCAGCTCCTCTCCCCTGGATGAGCCCAAATCCATTTACCTAGGGTTTATCCATCAGCAGCTGTCGAGTGCGTAACACCCTGCCCAGGTGCCATTACTGTACCATTACATACCAGATTCCCCCAGTTTATTACCACTATAGGAGCGTGTCAGCTATTATTAATGATAGCTCAACCCCTGCCGATGAAAGAGACTATTGATTGACAGAGGAGGTGAGGAGGTTGGGGATTGCCCAGACATTACCAGTATTTTTTTTTCTGTATTTTAAGATACTGTAGCTTTTCAGCAGCGTTCTGCAAACTGGGACAAAGTGTACTCTATAACTTACACAGTTGCTGCTATTTCAAAAGTAGATTTGCTGTTGAGATTCAGGTCAGCAACATCTAATGCGTAGCTCCTTGCATCTCTGCAAAATAAGACTGTACAGATGTGGAGGTAGATTGGAAAACGCATTCTGGTGGAACTGTAAAAGCTGTGGATTTGATCATATTTGAGAGTTGCCAGTCATTCAATCTGGTGCTGTAACGGTGTATTATCAAATGCTAATTGTCATATTAAAGGGCCTCTCCAGCAATTTTGTATTGGGCACCATAAAGTTGGTGGATTTAAAAGATACAGATTATAAGAAGAAGCTTCAACATCAAAGTATCAGAAGCCAAGATATCCTGATTTAAAACCTCAAGTGTAGGTCAAGCCTGCAAAACATTTGATCCTACATTTCCCATAATGCAATTATAATGCACAGATTTTTCAAACTACATGACCCAGTTCATAACTGAGGTTGTCTACTAAAAATTTGTCGTGCCCAAGCCAAGCAAGATAACCCTGAGGACATCACCAGGGTTATTTTTTCAGACTCAAGAAAGGTTGCTACTGAGCCACAGAAGACATTACACAGATGTTTTCACAGGCTGAAAAATACTTTGTCATGAGTAAATTGAAATTGAGGTGTAAAATTGGTGGCATGCCCCTTTTAATTTTCACCATTCACCGTTGTTTTTAACAAACACAGATTTATGCTAACACTACATTTTAATAAATGTCAATCTAAAAGAAGATCTCTGTAATAATTGAGAGGCAAAGGGTGTTTGAAATGATATCAAGCTGCCATGACACTTGCACAATAAACAACCAAGATGTCAAAAGCAATTAGTGTTGAAGATGATGCGAGAGGAGGGGAAAAACTCATCCCAACTCATAAGCCTTTTCATCAGTGCCATGCTTTGTTAAATTATCATCAGCCAGTGTCAGGAGTAATCTGCAAGTGGCCACTCCCCAGTCCTGATGGGAAAAAGGTCTATTGGTCCTCATGTTGACCAACGGAATATCAATGAGCACTTAACAACCCAAAGTGGATGAAAGAGAAAAAGAGAGTAAATGGGGTAAGGAGATGAGGAAAGAAAATACCCAGGGGGTTTCTATAGAGAGCGTTTGCATTTGCTTTCCCTGACAGAGAAGAGAGATGACTGAAAAAGTAAACAGACTTTGTCTTGCAGCAGCAAGAGAAGTTCTGTGACAACCCCAGTCTTTATCTGACAAGCAACCTCTAAAAAGAATCCTTTTCGATAAGGAATAGAGGTAGTTATTAAATTGTAAAAGCAGGAGAAAAGCATTCCCCTGAGGACAACAAAGAGGGAAAAGTACTATTTCTCCATTAAAAGGACACAAGAGATGGAAAATGTCCCGTTTCTATCCTGTTGTCTCCATTTTCCTTATTTGCAGTTGTGGAGGATCAATGATAGTGTAGAGGCGTAACCTGGCAAGGTTATTTCCTCTGTATTACTGTCTTATCAAACTGAGTGAAAACCTGTTGGTTCTGTCTGCAAGCTCAGCCAAGCACTGGGCTTACGAATGCTGACGACTGTGATTGCTCGTCTGTCGAGAGGTCATCTTCCAACACAGGGAACATTTGGTCCTTGAATAGAAGACATCTTTTGCAGGCAAAATTGTCACAAATAACTGAGGATGCACAGCAATTTTGAAAAACTGAAATATTACTTTGTCATACCACTGCTTAAGTGTTCTTTCAGAGGCTTCTTTAAAACCAGCAATGCAAAGTCATGAACAGATTAGTGAGCATGATGGCTATGAGCCATTTTCAAATAATAACTATAGACACATTTCAGTTTATAATTTGAATATGCAGACATTTAAAAAAGTATTTCAGTCATATAAACAAATCCATTGTTACAAAGAGAGACACAAATAGAAATGGGACTTTCATGAAAATAGATTTTAAAAGAAGATAATCTCAAAGAATCTGGACCTTGATTTGAGACTCAAATTCATGGAATTCATGGAAATTCAAAAAACACAGGACCTACATAGAGTCAATGGAAAATGATACTATACATGCTTATCACTGGATTGTGTGGTTACTACATACAGTATGGGCGTATTGGACAAAAATGTCAACAAAAATTAAGAGCACAACCTCAAAATTGCTAGCTTGTTTGGTTTTGAGCATTAATATGTTTGTGATACCAGGTCATTTTTAGGGCAAGGCCACTTTGGCCTTTGATAAAAACAAATTTATTGGGACATCATGGCCAAAATGTAGGGCACCAAGGCCAAAACCAATGGTGCAATAACAATAAGTGATAATTACATTGTATGAAGACAAAACAGCATACAATCAACAATTAGGAGTCAGTGTATTGAAAAACAGAGAATATTAAAACTGACACTGAATGTTTCACTTGTCTGCAAAATGCTGTCTTTTTTTTTTTTTTTTTAAATGGAACAATTTATTATATTAATTGTTAAAATAATAAAGACAAAAAGTCTATAAATGGGCTAAGGGTGATCAAAATTAATCTGAACTGAAGTTTCAACACCCACACAACTATTAGCATTTGAGTCTGTAATCATTAGAGCAGTCACAAAAATGACTTAAAACATTTAACATTAAACTCACTGATGAGAAACTTCTCAAGGAGAGACTAGGATGATGACTGCGAGTCATGTAACAGCCAACAGACTCTCCTGATCTGTCTTAACCGAGAAGTGGCTGTGTCTGCTTATAGAGAAATATATGTGTGTGTGTGTGTTTTAACAGTATATAGTGCTAAAAAACACTACGCAGCAACCTGGTAAACTTTAAAACACAGCATGTACTTAAAATGTACAGTGTTTAGCTGTTTGTGCTTTTCACATACTGTTAATTGTTAGCTAATGTTAGCTAGCGGGTTAGCTGTTAATGTTTACGTTAATGTTACACATATATTTGTGGGAGTGGGAGGAATCTGGAGCTACTGCTGATGTCCAGTGTGATGATGGAGACACTGGGAAATGTGAGTTTGTTTATATACAGCATGTATATGTTCACACTTGTCATGTAGACTCTTAGTATACAAATGGATACATTTTCACGATGCCTATGTAAACAGGTTTTGCAGTCTTCTGACAGTTTCAACTTTTAACCCTGTGTCCTAGAAATGATGTTTATATACTAATAATTTGTTTTGCTAAATATTTTGAGCGGAAACATAACTGCTGCCTACATTATGTGCCCTGGCAAAGTTTTTGTTTTTTTGTAATGTGGGAAGTGCTACATTTATA
Source organism: Thunnus albacares (assembly GCF_914725855.1). Lineage (NCBI taxonomy): Eukaryota > Metazoa > Chordata > Actinopteri > Scombriformes > Scombridae > Thunnus > Thunnus albacares. Next base: position 17,238,494 of record NC_058127.1, on the reverse strand, counting down.
TACTGCACACGTACATCCTGACTCCCATGTGTGGTTAGGTAAAGTGACAAAAGCACTTTTGTTAAGGTTAGGGTAACCTCGGTAAGATGGTGGTTTCAGTGAAATATTAATACAGTAAACACATTGTGTCTCATGTTTGCTTTTGCCTTTCTGTGTCAACATTTTGTGACTTGGCAGATGCATTAAATAACAACAATTACAATTATTCTAGCATTCCTGTCCACTCTAAGACATTACATAAAATAAAGCAGGCAAATGTAAATATTTACATTTTAATCCAATCAAAGAGGACGTTGTCAAACAAATCAAATGCATACAGTGTATGTTACATTCATGTGAATTTGGTACTTGTTCATGTGAAAGTTCACGTGAAATGGTTCATTCAAGATATCGCATTGAAATGACAGGTCCAAAGCATTTCCTTTTTGAGTAAAGGCAATTGCAATGCTCCCAAAGTTTATTAAGGCTGTTGTAGGCTATGAATGACACTTTCACAACAGCATTGTATGTTGATAATTTGCAAAGGTGAAGCGGTAGGAAAGCCATGTTTTTTTTTCTTCTGATTTATCGTTAAATATGGATTTGGGGCATGGCTGCTTACCACACAAGGAAAACATTAACATTTCTCTTGCCTGCTTGCTGTTACTCAGCCGCAGAAGTGTTACTGTAAACTCATAGTTTTGGGTAATTGAATGAAAAAGCTTGTATCTAATCCCACAAGCACCAGTTAGCTGCTTTGTGTTTGGAATTATTCCACGACCCTGCGGTGCAATCAAGCTACATAGGTATAGTCACTCCGCAAAAAAAAGTGAGTCTCAGGTCTTTATACAGCTACACGTACACACGCACACTAACACACACACACACACACAAAAACTTTTTGGCCCCCGCATTTCTGAAATGAATCTGGCGCCCCTGTATGGATGTGTATTTAATATACACAGATGTATTGTGTGCACAAGGCAGTATCTCTTTAAATTGAGTTTTGTTGTCCTGTGATAATTTAATCTTTGGGATTTTCTTTTCTGTCACTGAAGAAAAGTGTATGAGGAGTAGGGTTTCTGCAACAATTTCATAAAAGCAGCTCCCAATGGTTTTCAAAGGCTAATCTATCTACTAAAGGAAGGAATCTCTTGACTCGAGCATGTCAGGGAGAGAGCAGAGACGAGGCATGTCACGAGTCAGAGAAAAGTGCTCTAAAAGAGAAAAGTAGACGGTGAAAACAGAGCTTTTAATCAAGAATGGATACTCTTACCCTGTGTCTAGACAGAAAGCGTAGCGTTAGCAGCACATTTAGCAGATAAGCAGCAGGTGTTTTACATACATTGTTTTGCATAGGTCACCCGTGTTTTGGAAGCGCTCGCAGTCCAATACACAATGACTGTAGTTACTCACATAAAACGGAGCAAATACTTCCACGGGCTGTTCAAAACCAGTTTGTCTCATATGTTCCAAGACCGTGGTGAATGTGAAGCGCCACTACAAAGCACAAATCTTTGGAGCAAACATACCCACTCAAAACTGAACTCACAGAAAATAGAAATGATCTAAGAGCCCACTATGATCAATCCACTTTATTTTAGGATGCACATTATTTTATTTTAAAATGCATCCCTTATTTTACCTCAAATGAGAAAAGAACATGTAATTACTATTAGAGTACTTAGCCTGTCATTTCATCTGTGTATAACAGAATATTAGTTTCTTTCATGTTGTTGGTGTATGTACTCATTCATACCTTATATCAACTGTATTCATTTTTCTGTGCATTGAAGTTGCGTCCAGAGGCCAAGCAATCGGCCTGTTCCAAAAAGGCACGTTTTGAAAGGGCACTGCACTAGTCCTAATGAAATGGAAGAACGAAGATAAATGTCTGCAATACATCGATGCCTTGGCAAAATACAAGATCTCAGTTCTTAAACAAGACTAGGTGAAAACTTAGCATATGGCTGGACCTTGTATGCAATGTTTGGGCTTTTAATGTGTACCTCGCCTGGTTACCATTAGTCATGGACATCGCAAGTGTTTTTAAGATGTTTGTTTTTATGTAAGGTTAAATTTATTTATTTGTATAGCACTTTTCATACAGTAGTTGTAACTCAAGGTGCTGTACACATAAGAAAAACATTAAAAATACTTACAATACATTGCAACAGATTTGGGGTATAGACTATATGGTGCTGTTGTAAGAAGGGTTAAGTTAAGATTTAGGCTACAGTGTGTTTCCTGTGTGTGAAGTTTGCATTTGTAAATGTATTTTATTTATATATATATAATCATTTTATTTACCATGAACAGGGAAGCGCTTTATTTAGAAAAGCCCCTAGACACATGTAACATCTGGAAAGTGACAGTAAGTTGGTGACAGCACACATATCCCCTCTCTTCACATAAATGTCACATGACAGTCTCCTTCAGTAGGTAATTGTGGCACTATCTACTCGCCATAGGTCGCTAGCAACTGAGATGACCAGCTGGCACCTGGCCAGCGGCTCCTCACATCTCCGAAAACATTCCAAAATTCCAAATAGGCATTATTTAGTTAAACTGACTACATATTGAGAGTCTAAATGGTTACTTTCTTATCTGAAAAAATATTAAAACTTAATAAAGCAACATATTAATAGTCCTACAGTGAAAATTACAACAGTTTAATCTCCTCCATTGCTGTCAGTTGGTGCAAAGTGCAGTCTGGGATACTTAGATATGGCCAGCTTCAGCCAACCAATGTGTACCAAAGTGTAACTTCATCACTCAGTCAGTGACAGATATTCGCGGTTATAGGGCTGGCCCCACTGTTGTGGTCCAGCCAAAAAGCATTTCTCTTTGATTATTGAAAATGAATACAGCCTGCCAAGAGGTACAGTGGGTTTGGCTGTTGTGCTGACATGGTGTGGTGCCATTGCTCACCACTGAGATTGTGTTGGGACTTCCTGAAGTATTACTTAAATATATATCTTTGCCCTGACAGGCTTTTTGTTGTGCCAAGCCTTCCATGCGGGAATATGCTGGTGGCCTGATCTGAATTTAAAATCTGAATCAATTATTCATTTATGACTAATGCTGACTAATTGTGGCCTTTTTCCTCCTTCACGCTAAGAAAGAAAGTGTGAAAGAATGGGACAAGAACACCAAAATGAACTGTCCCAAGTGCTGTGTCAGTCTCTGATCAACTTGCATTGCAGCAATATTTGCTTCACCATCAAGTAAAACTTTGCTTATGGTGCTTTGTTCCTGACAGTGAGGCTTAAATTGAATAGAATCTTAACTCTCATGTTCATCAGCTGATCTCAAGTATTGACATTTTCCTCAAAGGTAGAACAGGTGTTTTACTAATGGCCTGTCACTCAACAATTGGCTTTTATGGCATCAGCTTCCCATTGAGTTAAATGCCACCCATTGTGCTCAGAATTTTCAGGGGTATCCTCTCTTTAACACAAATGAAAGACAAATCCTGGCAAATCCTACACGCAATAACAAGGAAAATGGAACTGATAACCATTTAGGTAGTCACTTTTCATCTTTATTACTGTTTCTAGAGATGACTATAATGAGTTTGATAATGTTGTTTTCATATAGATTAAGATAATTGATATTTTTGTCTGTGGCAATATACATATCTAAATGTTCCCTTACTGCAAACTGTTAAGTGGAGTTGTTACACAGTGTGTGTGTGTCATTTAAAATGCTGGAGACACATCTGAACTGCATGACAGATGTTTGAACGGCATGCTCCTGGATTAAAGCAGTTGTTTTTGGAGGAGTGCCATTCAAGACACAGTTGCATTGCAGGATGTATTAACTGGAGTCAATTTGTTAAAAGTCTGTGAACTGAGTGCAGTTCTTTAAAATACAATTCTTTAAAATGCAGTAAATCCTAACATTCTTTAGGTATTGAATCAACAACTTGACAAGTAATCTAATACACTGTGAAGAAGCCACCTTGTTACTCAAATTTTCTATGAACACAAAGCAACTCTAAAAACTCAGCAAATCACAAAACATAGCCCACATCTTTAATTAGTATTTTTTGTGCCACATTTTCTTCCAGAAAAAAGTCAGTATGGTGGCAGTGTTTGTTGGTAAACAGATGGCTGAATGAGATGCTTCAGTGTGGCGGTGCAGTGGCTGGGAGAGGGGGGAAAGTATTGGTGAGGGGGCACTGGTGTTGCGCAGAGGGAATGAAGGGCAAGACTCTATGTACCATAGCCATTACTTCATAGCTAATGAGGAAAGAGGTGGCTGTCTCCCTGTGGCATGTGTGCCCCGCGTGGATGGAAGCATGGGCCGTGTAAGGTAATGGCACAGTAGGACCATGGCCTTAGGCAGTCCCATTGTACTCTTGTCGTCACAGCCCAGAAAGCAATTGCATCTGAGAGAAACATAAAAAGGAGCAACTTTCTATCTACAACAATGAACTACCTTTTCACTGCTGATCTTAAAAGAAATGGATGACTTAGTAACTGGACAAAGTCCTCAGCTGACAACTTTGGCCTGCCCTTCAAGATGCATGCTGGCCAGAGAGTGTATATACACATACCGTATGTCTAGAGGTATAGTCTGTGTGTGTGCGCTTGTGTGTGGTTGCATGCCGCCTGCGTGCGTCAAACAGCTCTATTTGAGGTGGCAGGCACAGGTGCGCTAACGGCATGGCAGGCTCCAGCAGGTTATTGGCCGACAGATGGAGCGGAAGGCGGGGTGTGCAGGGGGGGACAGGGGTGACCGTAGGGTGGAGGGGTGGGAGTTGGAGGAGAGAAGGGGGGGGGGGGGGGGGGGGGGGCATGGCCACTGTTGGGTGGGGATCTGCCAGGAGTGGCAACTGGCACCGTCTAAGCTTTTTATACAGTCTGCATGACCTGAGCTTTGTCACGCCCGATAAAAGCCTGTTCTGTCTGACAGATCTGGGCAACAAACAAAGCTAAATACATTTCCACTGATTGAAAAACACATGAAGGGCACCAGATTAATCATAACTAACAGTTGAATATTATATCCGAACTTGTGCATTTTTAGGCTTGTATTATTTGGCAAAATAAGTAGTGCCTATACTGAGCGCTTTTGATGTAGCAAGTCAGTGAATGTAAATGGATCAAACGTTCTTTTTTTTCTAGTTTTACAGTCTTGTCTCTAATTAGGTATTGCTCACCTGTCAAGAACCTATTGGGTACTGCGTGGTCCACCTCACCAACTCTATAAGTTTGATGGCTTAGCCATTTCAGTCAATGACAATGATGATTCAGTAAAGTCAGCCAGACCGTTTAAATGTTATTCTGCACTCACCAAATTGACTTGTAACTTTTTGGTAATACTTGGACATGCTGAAAGACTGATGTAAACAGATTATTCAAATACACCTTGTTGGAGTATCAGCTTCTGCGTCATTATCAGACATAGCATTCATGTCATATTGCCACTTGCTGTTCATCATTCAAAACACAAATGCCATTTTTGTTGGGAAGCATCAGTGAATATCCACCAGAGTTACAGGTGCTTGAATCTTTCTCACATTTTATTTGGAAACATAACTAATATGTTAATTACAGACTTTAATAAACCATACTAATAAACAGCTACCATACTAGGAGTGGATTAGCAGGAGGAATATTACTTTAAAAACGTTATCATTAAGCATCATCACCATTTAAAAATATGAAGTTATGAATTTACAATTGGCTTCACTGACGGTGTTCTGCATCCTCTGGATGACAATTAATCACACCTTTGCCAATCATACCAGTGGCAGCTGGGTGAGTCACAAAACTCTGTAATCTGACAGCATTGCGCCTTCAAATGAAAAAAGAAAAATATGATCATCAATATTAATACAGAAAAGAGTAGAAATAGGGTGTGGGAAAACACGGATGTCGGAGGTTGGGCAAATCAGCTCTTATCGGGTTTAATACTATGGCCCCTCTGTAGGGCTCATATTTTCCATTAATCTGCACCGCATGAATACTAATAGCCCCAGTGGCTTAATGGCCCTGCCCAAATCCCTGTATTTGATTTCCACTTCTCAAAGTGACCTTTTCCCCATGCTAATGGGCTTACCTGTGCTAGCTCATGTTGGAGCATGAGAAGGGATGGGTCGAATTCGCTATTTCAGCTCATTGCGTTTAAAAGAGACGTCCAAATTTCAGTCTGACACTCAGGTGATCAGACAAACACACACACACACACACAGACACACAAACACAGGTCTGACACTGAGTCACAGAGCGCTCCACCTTTTCATCTCATTTAGCAGTATATTATGAAAAGCCAGAAAGCAGCCAAGCCATAATGACCTGCTATATTCCATTTCTGGCGAGCTGGCCAGGAAAGACATTGGATAGCTTTCATTCCCTTAGTTGGAAATTATCACCTTGTCAGAGAAGGTTTCAGTTCATTTCAAGTTTTGTAAATGCAACAAATATTATAAAATACAAACACTCTAAAACATATGATTTATCCCTAATTGTTCCTTAACCCTCAAGAGATTTTTGAAAGATTTAGTAATGGTAATAATGTAATACATTTGCTTATTACAGTGTAATATCTGTTCCCCAGCTTATCTTTATGGTATTTGTGCAGATTGTTCCATTTGATGTAATATCTTGGCTCAATGCTTCCCACTGGCAGCCCTGATGGACATTGTTTATCATTTGGTTTTAATAAATAACTCACGTTGCGTCCTACTTTGTTTCTTGTTGTGTTTATGTTTGCCACTGATATACCGCTGTTCTTTGCATATTCAATTAGTTGATTTATTTGTGTAGTATGCAAACAGACATGCAATGCCTTACAAGGTTATCCACAAACAAGCTCTAGATGCACTTTACAATGCTAATTAATTCTTCTCTTCCTCTTTTTCTCTTCTAAACTTATACCATACACCGTGTTAGCAGCTTGCACTTTTAACCCACATCATAATTGATACTACAGCCCTCTGTCAATACATGGATCATGAAGTGAGTTTATATTCTGGGTAGTAATTGGACCATGGATATCCACAAAACAATCTATGAAACATTGTCACTGTGATAACAATACACAGTAAATTATTAAAATATAATGTTGTTTTTGGTGGTCCTCATGCATGTCAACAAGTAACCCGTGTTGCCTATTGCCAGCAAATACATTGGCACCATCAAAGTCAATCTCTGCAGAAGTAACTGAGCTACATTTTCAAGAACTGGGTTTTACCTTTACCTTTTTACCTTTTACCTTTTTGTAGTTAAGCGGCCCTATACAGTCAGTATACTGGATCCTCACAGGCTTGAAACACTGAAACAGCCTCCCCGCCTTTACTCATGTGGCCTAGATGTGATTATCCACCGATGAAGGTTGGCAGTTAGCAGATGGTGAAATGTGTTGGGGACCCCGAGATGAAGGCAAACAGAGCTCTTAGGGTCCAGATAAGATTGGACAGGTCAGCTCCAGTTGGGTGCTGGGGTGAAAGCCCAGGGGAAAGAGGCCTGTCGCCACTGATAGATGTTCCAGATACATGGACTTTAGTGAGAGCTGATGGAAATGGCTGCATGGACAAGCACACACTGTCTTTGAAATCTTTTGCTTAGTTTCTACTACATTGTCTATTTTCCTACCCTTGCCTATGTCTAACGGCCACATAAGTTAATTAGACTTTTTAAAGGATTATCAGTTTCATGAACAGTGATAAATTGGCCAATTGTCTGATCTGTGTGAGTGAATTTGATCCGTTTTAGTAGTTATATATTTTTGGCAAGAATTTAAGTTTTACATAAAAGTCATAAGAGTGATTTGAGCAATTTTTCTTCAGTTTCTTCTGCATCAAAGTAGCTTGTTTTCTGTCAGTCTTTTGATTTGTGTTGAATCATTAACAGTGTTAATACAGAGAAAATCTACAACATGTCATCTTTAATTTTATATTGCAGTTTTGTGTGTCATAAATAGTAATGTCTCAAAGCAGAACTTCTATCTATGCTGAGAGTGTGTGTTGGTAGACTCATAAATTACTCAAGTCTTTCTCTGAAAGGGAAAATCCTTCTAATTCCAATCAAACTCATAACAAGGGTTTTCTGAGATGCTTGATAAATGCAGGTCATGGCCTATCATGTGCCCGAAATACCTAAACAGCAAGGATACTGTGTGTCAAACCAATTGTTCCAATCATTTTTAAGTAGCATTTTCCTCCCATCTACCTAGTTTTGACCCTTTTCACCTGTCTTGGAGCACTGGGACTCAGGGCGTATTATAGAGGTCTGTCATCAGGAACCTACTCTTGGCCTCCTCTGTCTCCCGTTGTCACATTGTGCAGGTGTCAGGACCCCAGGGCTCTGTCAGTGACAGAGCTATGCGAGCCCCAGCAGTCCCCACAGGCAGCAAGAAGGGTGAAAGGGGTCAAAAATCTCCCAGTGCACCACTCCCTCCTTTCTAAATGGATCCCCTTTAGGGTCTCTCAAGGGATCCTTCATTTCCTTGCCTGGTAATAGAATGTAAGTAGGAAGTTGGATGGATGGGCTATGTCCATGACAGAATGGGATGTGGCGTATTTATGATGCTAGTAGAAAATCACGGACGTTTACAATTCAGCTATCATCTCAAGATCCCTGCATTTATGTGTAGGATGCAATGGGATGTAAAGATATATGGCTGAGTCAAACAGATTTTCTCATTCAATATTGAAGCATCCTTCTCTGTTATTGTGCATTGTACAAATCAGATGATATCCATTATGTTGGATCTCTCTAGTCCTTCTAGAAGCTGTGCCCTGCAAATGAAAAGATAAACAGGGAGATTGTGTGAGGGAGATTTTTGAGCATATTTGTGTTTCCTACTTGAATATTTCTCTATTTAAATCCATATGTATCAGCTAAAGACAAGCTACAGTTTTCATGCCCCACACAATTTTTTGAATTTAAGAAAGAAACACTTGAATTTCCATTTTTACTCAAGACACAATTCTTGACATTATCCTGAGCTTTACCATGCACAGTAGCAACACATTTAATTTTTTTTATAATAGCCAATAACAAGGTAACACTTGTAGTTTGAGTCTAGGAGACAAGTGTTATATGAGTGATGAACAGCTAAAGGGGAGACTGTCGGGGATCACTATCCCTTGAAAGGCGAGTTTAGCATTATCGAGTGCAGTCAAGCTAGCACTACTGCTTGCTAGCAAGACTGCATGTTTACTGTGCGAGTCACTATCACTGCATTATGTTATAATCAACTTTAGTTTAAAAGAAAATAACAGGTAACTTAATAGTTTCTTAATTGCATAGATCATTTCTTAAATGTGGTTTCCAAGATCTGATTAACCCCAAGTTATGTTTGCGTGAATATTTATGAAGGTATAGCTTCATATACTGGAGGGGGGGTTGGCTTACTAGAAGTCTTCTTAGTTTGTCTTCATGCTTTTCTGCGTTTTTCCCTTGGTGGACTTTTGCAAGTTTTTCAGGTCAGTTGTGTTATGTGCTTTTTCACTGATTATCTACAGTATAAGTAGACAAGCTCACAACTACCAAAAAATACTGATGCCGTCACCTGTCCCTGTCTGTACCTTGACAATGGCCTTGCAGGCCATTGCGGTCCCCCGTGAGTCTCCTGCATCTAGCAAGAGACCAACAGGAAATGGGGGAGGGAGGAGGCAAAGGACACACACACACAAAACGGTGCCTTTTTGTGTAATTTTTGTTGAATACTGTGATGATTCGCACCAGTCATGGATCTCTCAACTGGTTATAATCTTGTAATCAGTGCACCTCTTCTGAAATCAGTTGTGTGAGTTGCACACCCTTATATCAACATGACAAACTGTCTTGAACAAAAATGCGTTGTAGAGGAAGCAGTGCACTGAGATTGTCAAAGACTTGTAGATTTGTACAATGCACAAGCTTTAAGTCTATATAGATTTGCCTTTTCAGGATATGCTTTCCCAATTCTTTCTCATCACCTGATGTTGTATCAGGCCAGGATGAGATCTACTGTCAAGGCACAGCCTCAGGCACAGGGCAGGGTCAGTAGACTCCCCTAACCTTAACAGCAAAGCCCTCAGGCCTACAGCCGTAATCATCTACATCCACTTCTTCCTATTTTCTCCCTGTCTTGCTCTCTTTGTCTCTTCCACCTCTCATTGCTTTTCTCAATATCTCTGTCCTTCTCTCTGCATACCCTACTTTTCTGTTTCTTTCATGTTGTTGCCTTACACCTTTCACTCTCACTTTCTCCCCTCCAAGGCCAGTCTTCATTACAGCCCCTCTCACAGCCCACTCATCCATAGGCCCCATCCATCACCATCATGCAGAGAGAATAAAGAGGGAGGGGAGTAGACATATGAGTGTAGACAAGAGAAGAAGGAAAAGAGATCCACAAAGACGAAAAGTCAGATGTGGGCATCAAACAGAAAGACTCTGTGAGTAGGGAAACAAATGGAGATGCATAGAGACTGTCGCAAACAAGGAGAAAGGAACACAGGAGGAGATGACAGAGAGGTATTGTGAAACTGGGACACGAGGTGAAAAGGGTGAAGAGAGGTAAAGATTCACATTTTGGCAAGGCAAAAATAGAAATCAGAAGGATACAGATTAGCATTTGCTGTATTGAACAGGTCAACTCAGTCTGTTGCATCTAAAACATAAGAAATGTTTTGAGAGGGTGAAAAAAATCACTACCCAATGTTGAAGACTTCTACGGTATGTCTTGCTTTGTGTCCTTGTTTGTGCTCGAGGCTGTGACCTTTTGACAGGGTGCTCTCTCTTTTGTCGAACATGCCACAGGCAAGGCTAGCAAAACCGGCCCGACACCAAGAGTGATAAAGATGTTATACACACTGGCAGACACTTTCTGAAAGATACACGATTATTTTAAAATACTCTACCTTGAGAGACAAAAATGCAACAAAAGTCGGTCGATAGGCACAAAAAATGTCTGGGAAGAGTTGGTTGAAGTGGAATCAAAGCCGAGAAATGGGTCCCAGCATCATCCTCCAGCTATGCCTGGAGGCCTACATGTCTAGCTGACAATGTCTATATCCATCAGTCAGAAAATAATGGGCTTTAGAAATCGACCCCTGCGCCTTGAAAACTCAATCAGCAGAGAAAGAATTCATACAATCTGACAAAAATTGATCAGTAATAGAGTGGTCAGCCTTGATTTTTGAATCTGAGCATAGTAAATACTGCATGTATAGATTTCATCATACATTGATGTTTTTTTTTGTTTTGTTTTTTTTAAATCTATTCTATGTAACATGCATATTAGAGGTTTCAATGTTTACGTTAGGATAGGATTATGGTACCATATGATTTGACTTAAATCTTCATGCCAGTGACCATATGTTCATATCGTAATGATCATAAAAATATATCAATAAAGCAAAGCTTTTTTGATGATCTAATGAATTACAGTATAATCAGTATGTTTATTAAAAATGCCATATGCCTTTTGGTGTGTGGCTGCCTCGCCTTCTCATCTGTGTATCCCTTTCTCTTTTTTGTCTCCCTGTTTTCATTCAATCTCTTCTTCTTTTCAGCGCCACAAATATAATTAATGGCAGAGCGCAAGGAAGCATGTTACTGGTTTATGGATTTTTGATGGTAATCTTCTGGATTAATTATGTGATATATGTGCCTTGTTAATGTAATCGGGCTCGGGTAAATACAATGCATGAACTTTGATAGCGAACTGGCAGGCGTTTCTCCCCTGCCTCCCTAAATCAATTTGCGCCGTTCCCCGACTCATTCCTGCATCGCTTCACACAGAGATACTGCCAGGTATGAAGGTTGCACGTTTACTGAAACGGCCAAAAGAGGGTCAAATGATTACAGTGATTACAATGATAATGGCATGGTAAAACCCGTGCAATCACTCATCAGCTGTATTATAATAGACACCTCGCACACCAGTATGTTTAGATGCATTTATACTGTAAATTCACAGTTCCATCAACATGGAAATTGGATCCAGGGGTGGGATAGATATCATGCATGTGTGGAACAGCCAATTCATCTGGATGAAAATGGGCTGGAGTGTGGGTGTGTATGGGAGCGCATGCGTATTTGTATATTTGTATGTAAGCACACAGATGAGTACACAAATGGCATCTGTGTCTTTCTGCCTGTGAGGTGAGCTGGTATGTAATGGGAGGCGAGCAAGCTGGCAGGGATAGTAAAGAATGCATCGGGACTGTGGACACCCACCCAGCGCCGGCAGACAGTCAATCTTCCTCGCTGCATCTCTGAAAATGCCACTCAGCTACCAAGGTTGTTTAGCAAGTAAACAAGCCTCTGGCCACCATGCATCCAAAGGCGTATATTTCCCAGGAATAATGGCCAGGCAGAGGGGGAGAAGGTGAATTGGGCTCTGCCGGCATCCTACCGATCTCCCACATAGCCAGCTGAAAGGTTTCGCCCATCTTTTAACACATTTCTCACACCTACACACACATATAGGTATATGCATTCACATCAACTTGTCTCCAAGCACACACACACAGGTCATGGTGAGGAGGAAAAGCAGGGAGATATTTTTTGATTCCTCCCTTCCTCCAGGGTCCCTGTTGACAGCTTTGATTTGAGTGCTGTGGTGGCAGAGGTACTCCCAGGGCCTCATCTGTACTAGTAAATCACCAAACCGCATGTGTGTGTGTGTGTGTGTGTATGTGTGCGTGTCTGCAAGCATGCACATGACAGAACATTTAACTGTGTAGCTGAACATGTGTGTTTATAGTTTAGAGTGTCAGTTGTCTGGCTGTCTGTTGGTTTGTATGATCATTTTGTATGCATTCACCTAATACTATCTTGAAGAAAAAGCTTTATATATTTGTGTATCAGTGTCCACATATTAAGTCTCATGCAGATTTCTTAGAATTTGCAGACCTTGTGATAAAAAATGATTTACTCCCTTCCTTTTAACCAAATTAAGCAAGGACAAAAGTGACACAGTAACATGTCTTGATCTGAGAGCAACACAGTAATGTAGATACACAAAATGGATTGAACTGACAAAACCTATTTAGGCCAAAGCAAGCTCTTGCTGTTGACTAAATGTGGCTCCATGTTTTTTTATTAAGCTGGGTATGACGGGCCCATAAATAAGCCCGTGTAAATTGTGTGTGAATTTAGTCATGTTTTGTCTCTAAGGATGTGTCTTTGAAATTGGCTCTAATTTGGTGGATGTCTTCCATCCTACTGGACATTTCTTTTTGCATTTTCAGTTAATTAGCTGAGGAAATCATTTAAGCTTACTAAAGAAAGAAAACTGTTTTTCATTTTAGTCCATTTTAATAGTGTTTCATTTGATTTTGGAATACAGGATATTAATTTTAGTTTCACAAGTTTCGTCCCAGTTTCATGTTTGATTTTTCTCTTCATTTCTGTTGCAGTTTTTATTAAGTATAATAACCTTAACATGTGCCATTTAGACTGAAAATACTGGCATGTACCCAAGGCGGCTCAAACTTGTTTTGATGCAAAAATGTCCCTACACCCACAAACTGCAGAAAAGGCACATCACTGTCTTTGTTGCATTTCCTTACTGTGGTGTTCCCAGCCAAACAGTAGTATTGTTAGCGATGGAACATGTTTCTCTCCCTTGTTCTTTCTCTCTCTTTGGTCTGGTAGTCAGTTATTGGGACTTCTGGGGGTGAAAACAGCCCTAGCTCAGGCACACACACACACACACACACACACACACACAGACAAGAAGCATCCACTGCCCCAGTGGAGCACAAGGCCATTCACACAGCCACTGGGCGTGCTAGAGACTCCGATATGGCCTAGTGGTGCGAGCCACACGTGGCTAACACCATTGTCCCATATTAACACACTATCGACCCGCCCAGACATGCTTTGTCAATGGAAGGTGCCGCCACACCAGATTTTCTCTGGGTCGTATTGATGTGGGGGCACCAGAGGAAGGCAGTAATGGATACATAGTTGGCAATAAGAACCTCAGCCAAGCTTGGGGAAAAGAGGAAGAGGGTATTTTTTGTTTTTTCTCATCCCATAATCTTTGAGCTGCTCAAGGGTCCTATAGAAAGCATCCTTGCAGGCCCATTCTCAGGCCAGAAGACACAGCCTAGGATGTCCACAGAGGTTTAGGGTTGCTATTTCAGTTTCTGGGCATGATGGATTATTTCTTGCATCTCCTCCTCCTGTCGCCAGCCATGCATCTCAGCCGCCATACCGATTTGGCAAATATGAATGTATATGTTTATATTTATGGGTTCAGATATAAAAATGGGTGGGGGTGGAGGGAGGTTTATCTCAGCACTTTGCCGTCCCCTGACGCCTTCTCTATCTGTAAATATCTCCAGACAGCCATGTCAGGGATTTATGTGAAGGTGACAATGCCAAAACTAGCTGTCCAACTGTTTCAGTCAGCTCCCTGTCAGAGCTGTGCAGAAATAAATGAAACGGATGACACACACATTCTGAAAACATGCATATTGTCAGTAGAATAACAAGACACATGCACACTGTTGTATTACATTTGGACACGTGTTAATCAAATACTGTCAATCAAATCAGTGTTACATTGCTGTCATCATTGTCAAGTATTACTGATTAAAACACCACTGATCAATATTACTCTGAATAACTACATAGGTTAGTGATTTATTGCTGGAAAACAGACAGGGATATACTATACTAATGAATCATTAGGTAATGAGTAGTGCATAAATATCTGTGTATTGTCATGTTGACCACTTTCTTCATGCATTGTTCCTGAATAATTCAGAATCAGACTCTGAGCGGCACAAAATATCAATCACTCATTAATTACTAATTACTTTAACTTTGACTTAAATTACTTAAACTAACAAGTACTATTGAATTTTACTGGGGAATTCAAAATTAGTTCCTTGATAACAAACCAGAGACAGCAGGACTCTCAAATATTTTAATCATATTCAGAACACGTATACATTGATATTCACATCCACATGTCATATACTGTAGCATTAATGATGCTGATACCTTAAAAATAAATTTAGCAATTCATCAACTATCAGGTCATTCCTGATTTGTTCCTTACCCCTTCCTCAGTTACTGCTCACAATTATATGTACAGGATTGATTGGTTTTACCAATTGTGTGTAATGTTAAAGGTGTTGCTAATAGTGACATAGTTACTTGAAAAATGTAATCACTTTCTTACTCACATTACTTACTTATGCTGAAAAATTAATTACATTTCTTTGCTAACTAACAAAGTTGCCTTTCAAAATGCTAAAGCAGCCACACCCACATGTTGTATATACTGTAGACAGTTGGCTAGCCTACAGTTTGGATATATTTACTGACCATCAACAGCTAGTCCCCAAGTGACTACATGGAGCTCTTCAGAAGTCCTGTCCTAACAGTGAAGCTGCAGGGTCCATACACCTTTCAAACTATTAACAAAACCAGGTAATTCCTCAATGTCGGCTTGGCTAGCTCGTCAGATAAAAATTCGACATGTAAATAAGACAACTTTGTCACGAGGCATCTTCCTCTTTTTGCTGAGGCTATCTGCACCAAGCTAATACATCCCAGACAAGACTCTCCACTGACCCACAAAGACAGAGACAAAACTGAAATCAACCCTCCTATCCAACTCCTGATAACAAAGTGTTAGTATCAAGTGTTAATGTATCAGTATCAAAGTGTTAATGTAACTTTCCTCACTTTCAAATTGCGTTACTTGTCAACACTTTTTTTTAGCTTCTTTAGCTCATTGTTTTGGTTTTAACCTTGCAACCATGTTTTCAGCCACAGCAGGATGCTGATTCAGCAAAAAGGCTCTGAGAAACAGACTGTATGCTACCTGCCTAGCACCAAACGGAGACAAAGTTAGAAACATGCTTATAAAGAAAGTCAAGCATGTGGAAAGCTAAAGATTCAGATTGTCAGGAGTTGTAGACCAAAACAGAACTGAAAGGAGAGTGAATGTTGCCAGAAACACCAAATGAATGTGAATTTTGCCTCTGCAATTATTTGCTAATACACTCAACTGTAACATTTTTTATCAAGTAATAATGTCAGATGTGTTTTCATCAATGTACATTACTTCTGTTTTTGTTGTTGTGCACACTATTCTATAAGAACAAAATGACGATATGTCTCATTATGTCTCACAACATGCCTTGATGTTGTGCAGTTGCTGTCAGTTTTTTTTAAGAGCATTTTCATTTTTACAACATTTTGTGACTTCCTCAGTGACACATAATGTTCCTTCCTCAGTGACACATAATGTTTTATCAACCTCAAGTGAAACACAGGAAGTGGAATGAGAGCAAAAGCTTAGCGGGTTCGCATGCAGCTCTGAGAGACAAGCAACCATGTTTCCCCACAGTTACTAGTATTAGAAAATTTCTTACGGCATACACAAGCAGAAAGGTTGGACACGGCTGTCCAGCGTATGACAGTCCCTCAGTGTTATACTGCGTGCAGCATGCTGACGAAGTGAGGTCAACCGTGCTGCCAGGTTAGAACTTCGTAACCGAGTCACAGTCCTCTGGGACACAGGGTGATATCTCATGAGAGCTGACCTAAAAGCTTCAGGTGACTTTCTCTCCTACCCCTGCCTTTCCTGCTGCTGGTAGATAGATCACTAGATGGATGGATGGGTGAACAGATAGAGGGACACAGTGGAAAGAGCCGACAATTTCATTTCACATCTGCCACGTTAGTGCAGCATCAGCAAGCGTTTCATTCCCTAACCTATTTTGGTCTGTATCCCAACTTTTTTTTTTTTTTTTATAATGCTGGGTATCTCCCATATCGACATGTTTCAATCAGTGTAAACAGAGGTTAGGCAGGTTTTGAGTTTGGGCAGGTGGCATTTAGGCCCCATGCGGCGTCACCCACCAGACCTTTCTCTTAATCTGAAAGACCGAGTGATGAGTCAGCGTGAAAAGTATGAGGTGTTAGAGTGAGAGGTCTGGCTTATCGGGGTGTCAGCCAGCAGCTGGAGCCTCCATGCTGAGAGAGACCCTCACTGGCATCAGGGAAAAGTATTGGCTTCATTAAAACATCCTAGGATTGGGTGACATCACTGGTTTAGCTGATAAACCAGCTGAAGCCAACTGTAGAGAAGTGATAAATGTCCCATATAACAACTCAAGAGTAAAAGGGAACTAAGACTGTTGGCAGGGGATGGGATGCAGGAAACGTTACATTTTGTTTTCAATATGTAAAACAGTCATGAGGAAGCTGACTATGTGTAGTACCCAAAAAAAAAAGAATCAAATTGTTCACATATACCAGGAGGATGCAGTGCCCAGCAGAACTGAAGTTTCCTTTTTCACAACCAAAATGAATCCAATCACTTTAATGCAATAATTTCCAGCACCGAAGCATCATTACCATAAAGGCAGATTGATACACTGTCCAGGCGAAATGGTGGAGATACAAGAGGAATAAAGTCACACAAACAGACAGCTCATTAATTTCCCCCGCCTGTACTCGGGCCTAGCGACCTGAGTTTTTCACGCGGCGCGGGGAAATTTACTGCTTTGACAGACTAACCAAGCGCGCTCCTCCTAATTTGTATCAGCTCAGATTTGTTTTTGTTTTGGCGTCATCTTTATTTTTTATTGCAAATTACAGAGTGCCCCGAGTAATCTGGTGGGTCCGCTGAATGCTAATGAGATTCGCACAGGACTTGTTGTTCTGGGAATACGAGCCGGATGTTTATGATTATTAGAACTTTTCCTCTCAGTCAATGTTTTCATCTCCTTTTTTTTTCTTTCTCTCCCCTTCTCCTCTCTTGCTCTGATGAGCTTCCTGATCATCATAAATCTTTAGCTAGTAGTGTCCCCCGAGCAGAGCTGCAGATCTTGTAAGCCACTGTACCTCCTATGCATCCAGTTTTTAGTGTAAAAGGGGGAATTCTTCTATCAAGAGTGCCAGGGAAAGGTCAGGATGTTTTCAGTGGAAACTTGAATCTGCCACAACAAAAGGAACTTAAATATTTGAATGACTTAATGAATTAATTAATGAATTAATTAAATTTTTATTATTGTGTCATGCATACAATGTATGCCCAGCCCCCATGGGCTTACAAGACATAAATTCCAACAAGCCAGGACCAGAGTACAATTTATATATTTTAAAAAGATCTTTCACCTTCAAATCTAGAGACCATCATTAAATTGTACAGACATTCTAATTTACTGTCAGAAGCTTACCATATATTACTGGAAATTCTAAGTAAATACTAATTAAACAATCTATTCTTGCCTTCTTTTCCAAGCTTTTGAGATAAAGTTAGCAAACTTAAATACCTCAAAATTAAACAGCCATTCCAGTTTTTGTTCATCTGAACACCAGAATATTTCAGGGCTTTGTCAAGCAATTTCATGAAACAGTAACTCGCTTAAGTCATCATAATTTGTACAATATATACAATATATTTTGCTGCACATATAATATAGCTGACTTGAAATTACAATCTATGGTTTCCCCTCTGTTTCCCCATTGTAATGCTGATAACTAATGACATTTGTTGGATAACTTTATATATATAACATATATATATATATATATATATATATATATATATATATATATATATATATATATATATATATATATATATATATATATATATCCTCCTGACTACCAGGAAAAAAAATATTGTCCGATTACATTTTTTTTTAAATTCCCCAATCCTTGTTAAGTAATTAGAATGCTGAAAACATTTTTTTTGAAAAAAAAGTTTTTATTTTTAAGATATCATGTGTCCACTACAGTGGACATCAGAACGCCATACATGTGAAACGGAACCTTGATGGCAACTAGTTAGTCCCAATGAAAATTTCAAAAAGTCATCATAAGAACGAGTTTGACATCCACATAACTGTCCATCATCACTTTTGTTTTTTTGTTTTGCTTTGTTATGCTTTTAAGATATAATGTTTCCACAGTGAACATCGGAACGCCGTATGTGAAACTGAACCTTGATGGCAACCAGTTAGTCCTTATTTGGTATGATACTTCAAAAAGCAATTCCCCTTCTTGGAAACACAAAGGAATACCTTGCACTTTGTGCACATCACGTATGTTTTGCTCTTGCAGCTGGATCTGCGACACCTTGATGCATGCGTTTCGTCCACCATCTCTGGAAGATGGATGGCGCCATAGTGTCTGAAAGCTGCATTTGGCTGCGGTTTCCACTTTTGACGTGGTGGAGTGTAGTCATCTTCGCTATCACTTGCGATGCCTGCTTGGGCCCGAGTAATCAAGTCTTCACCAAGGAGCAGTTTGAAGTCAAGGAACTTCAGTGGTTTCTTCCCCAGAAACTGGCTGTCACTCTTATACTGAAGCCAGGAGTTGGTGATTGCCAGGTCAAAAAAGTGAAAAACTGCACGCACTGTCCATTTCCGAGTGCGAAAGGCCATCCTGTAGAAACTCAACATTCGGTCAACCAAGTCCACACCACCCATGTTGGTGTTGTACTCAGCAATTGCCAGTGGCCTTGACACCTAGACAAACCTTTTGTCCTTCTTGGACCATCTTCTGCGTGTGTCCTGAGGTTCAATACCATAGGCGGAGGATGCCATGGCAACTGGCTTGTTGTCCAACCACTTTATGACAGCAAGTTCAGGAGTGCTTCTTCTGACTACCATCTCTGATGCCCCTCTTCCTTTCTTTTTGAAGGGTTTATCCCCTATGATCTTGCACTCCTTTGGCACCCTGTTTGTCATGAGGGTTCCAGTCCCTGTCATCCCTTTTGCCATCAGGATAAAAATAAAAAAATAGGACAAAATTAAGTAATTAACTATAAACGTCCACTACGGAGGACATTTTTTAAACTCTTCAATAATATGCTAAAATACAACTAAATTAATTCAGAAACTGTTTTAATCTGTTCTTAAGAGACTTATATAAAAAATGCCATCAACATTTCAAGCCAAAATTTGCTCAATAAAAAGCTTTATTCACTTACCTTTCCTCTTCCCATAAAATGTGCTTGCACTGACGGACGCCATTTTCCTGGATGTGGAAGTGAAAGGTCCCAAAGCCCCACCCCTTCACATTTGGTATCATTGAAAAGCCCTATCTGTCCTCTATAGACAGCAAAAGGAGTTAAAGCAGTAGTATGTTGTGGATGGGAGATATTCAGGTTTGCGAATGTCCTCCACAGAGGACAAAATTGAACTACTGGTAGTCAGGAGGATATATATATATATATATATATATATATATATATATATATATATATATATATATATATATATATATATATGCATGATCGGATAGGCAGAACAGTAGGTAGGGGTGGTTTTTAAAAAAGGAACACTAATGTCATTAAATCAGTAGACCAATTTTAAGTGGTGGGGACTAATCAAATGATTCCGAAAACTTGTCAAGGTTACGTGGACAGATGCAACGTTAAATTAAATTTTACTCTGCGGCTGCTTGAAGTAAGATTGAAAAGCACTAAATAGACTTCACCTCACATGCAGCTGGAATTTCATCTCTGTTCATCCCTGCAAAAAACACATCACATTCCTCTCACACACCTTATCCAATATCATCCATCTGTACTCGCACAAAAAGTAGTTCAACGTTTTTGAAATACGCTTATTTGCTTTCTTGCCAAGAATTAGATGAGAAGCAGTCGGTTAGCTTAGCTCCTCATAAAATTATTTCCAACAAAATGAGATATAATGGGTTAATTGGTGAGCTTTAGCTCATATGTGTTAACTGAAAGAAAGTTTTTGAAGTGCAGAAAACATTTTTTGAAATGCCTCAGATATGTCACTGGGATTGGGACTGGGATTTGTTTTTTAATGATTGTGCTGGTAATTTTAATTTACTGAGGGATGTAGTGACTGCTTATATTGCATACTGTGAGAACACTGTCACTCCCACCAAACAGCTCTTCATCGAAACAACAAGCAATGGGTCACCAGGGGCATGAAAATCTGCCTGGTTTAAAAAAATACTTTTTTACATGGAGAAAAGTTCAGAGTGAGGGAATTGGAATAAGATTTCAGAAGGAAGGCCAAGTTGGCCAAGATCCAAGGACAAGGTGGAGCAGAAACTAATATCTGGAAATGCAAAAGAGGCATTGCAGGGGTTAAACACCATGATGGGTAGAGCCCCGAAACCTGCAGAGACTGACTGCCAGGACCCCACCTCCTTTGCAGAGCAGCTTAACAACTTCTTCAGCTGGTTTAACAGCTGCAGCACACCAACCAACTGGACCCTCCCCAACCCCAGCCCATCCCTCCAAGCTTTCACCATAGACGAACACTTGGTGACCTCCATCCTGTGCAGAGTCAATCCACAGAAAGCCTCTGGCCCTGACAAGCTCAGAGGCATGGTGCCCAAAAACTGCTCCACTCGGCTAAGTGGGGTCTTCACCAAGCTGTTTCAGTGCCTTCTGGATTCTGGCTGGGTTCCAAGCCAGTGGAAGGAATCCCCCATAACCCCAATCCCTAAAAAGACACATGCTAAGGACCTGAATGACCATAGGCCAGTTGCCCTGACATCAGTGCTGTGTAAATGCATGGAGAGAGTAGTGTAACCACCTCTTCAGCATTGCAGCAGAGACACTGGATCCACTCCAGTTTGCCTATGAGGCAAAACGCAGGGCATAGGATGCAAATCTTACCCTTTTAGACACTGTGGCCAGACACCTGGACTCACCACACCCCCACACACTAGGATTTTATTGATGGACTTCTCTTCTGCTTTTAATACTGTACACACAAACACCCCACTGAAACACCTAGTGGAGCTTCAGGTCAACCCGACACTGATTTTATGGATTAAGAGTTTTTCACAGGACAGGCCACAACAGGTGATTGTAAATGGTTTTAAATCCAGCAAGTTGATTTTAAACACAGGACTCCCCCAAGGTTGCGTTTTATTCCCCATTCTCCTCTCTGTTTACACCAGCAACATCTCCTGCAGCAGTGAAGGAATGACACTTTTAAAGTATGCAGATGGCACAGCCCTAGTGGCCCAACTGGCTGGCACCAATGCTCTGTCTGAGTACTTTCAGGCAGTAAAACAACCTGATCTGGACATTTTGGGAAAGCTCCCTCGAACTCAACACCACCAAGACTAAGGAGCTGTGCTGTAGGAGCAGAGAGAAATCAGACTCACAACAGCCACCTCATTTCCAACCCCTCAGTGTTGAAGACCAGCTGGTGGAACAAACACAATCATTCAAATATCTTGGGACGGAGATGGATACCTCCTTGTCCTTTTCCCAGCACACTAACTGAAAGAAAGCCCAGCAGCACCTCCACCTGCTGAGGACGTTCAGGATTTTTTATGTCGGCAAGGACATTTTAACCCTGGTTTACAGGACACTAATTGAATCCCTCTCTAGTTGTAATCTCTGCTGTCTTAAACTTCTACAATGTTCTCTCTGTCCTGCTGTTATAACTGAGCTAGCCGTGACCCCTCGACTCGCTCATGGACGCACCTCCTACTGTTGAGCCATGACGTTTAACCTGTAAACATCTAGGGCTTATCGGAAATGGTGTTCGTTAAAGGCAGCTAAAAAAATAATTCCTGAATCAACAACGGTATTAGATTGGTTTCAAAAAAGCTAATTTATCTAAACACATGAAGCAAGCCACCTGACATACCGGTGAGAAAGAATTAGGATCTGATCTGTGCTTAGGTTGCCATATCTTTGATACCATTCTCACATTATCACAGAAAAAAAGCTACCGGTTGTGCTGCAATTAAAGACAGAGGAGTGTTTCTAAATGCAACGATACAATAACAATCATAACCATACTGAGATCAAACTGAAAATGTTTGTCTCACACCCTTGATTTGTTTGATGAATTTTCTCCAAATAGGAAGGTAGGTGTGAGACTTAAATTCAAATCCTCCCTGAGGCTCGTCATCACCAATAATACTGTATTTGTTGTGTTCACAAAGTGAAAAAAGGTATAGCTTATCACACACTGGGTGACATCACCAAACGAAGCAGGTGACAAGCTTTTCAGATTAGTCTGCGAGATTAAGCGTTTCTGAAATGTTAATCTCTGGAAAAACAAACAGCCGCGCAGTTTGTCATGTGGGGAGGGAATCAGGCTTCAAGTAATCAAGAGTTTGTTTGAATGAGATACAAAAAAGTCCTCGTGATCTTTTACGTTACAGGCTCGCATGTGGGCATGTATGTGCGTGTGAGATTTTGAGTATGTGTCATTGCACTTGCACACGTTGTTAGTATGCATAGGAATGTGACTGATGACTTTCATTAACAGGAGTGAACAAGGATTAGGCCCCCTTCAGTGTCGCCTACTTTCACCTTTGCTTTACTCTAATGATTTTCTCCCTTCCTTTTTTTCAAGGTTGACCCTGTCAGTCCAATGGCCTACTCTACCTCTCTTTCTTTTCCTTCCTTCCTTCCTTCCTTCCTTACATATTCACACACTCACTCAAACACACAACTTTCTTAACTGTCACTTACACCGATACAAGCTGGCACACATACGCCACGCATACGCATTTAGCAGGAATCCAAATAAGGCATGCTGTGTGTGTGTGTGTGTGTTTTGTTAGGCGGGCTAAACAAAGCCTGGCTCCTTTTTATTATCAATGAAGCATAACCAAATCAATTTATAAACAGCCTTATCTGCTCACAGGAACGCTGGTAGCCCAGGAGCGATTAACTCCAACAGCCATTAACTCTTTGCATACAAAACCACCATCGCTAAGCTATTTAAGCGATAGGGAGAGGTGGGATGAAGTAGAGGGGGCGTGCACTGAACTTCATTTGTCCTCACGAAAGCGTATGTGCATACATGTGCATGATTATGTCCGTGTGCGTGTGTGTTTGTGCATGCATTATGGGTAAAAATCCTCAGCGATGGCATGTAGGTAAATGCAGAGAGGTGTATGCTAAGAGAGAGGAAGAGTGAGCAAGAGTGGAGGAAGGGTTCGGGGGAGGGTAAGGGAGTGAATTTCGACATGTCATTTCTGAAATTGAGTTTTGATAACTGACAATTTGTTCAGCTAGTGAAATGTCAAGAGTCCAAAAAGATTGATGAAGTGCATAATAGATGTCTCAGATTGACTCTCCGCTGTGGGCTTGAGTCCCACGCACGCATCAGACCACCGAAACGATACAGAAATGAGATCTCTCATACACACACACACACACATACAGAGCAACACACACACACACACATACACAAACAGATACACACAAACTTGACTGCTGGAGAGCACCTCTGAAATGGAAAACTGGTCCACGTCAATTTAGTTGGGGTAGATGTGATTTCTGCCTGAACACGGAAGTGTCATTCAAATGATGGTGGCCACTGACTGAGGACTCGTACATTTATTAGGAGACTGTGTTGTGGCTATGCAGAACACATTAGTGGTAATCAGAAAAACACAGGATACCTTTATGCGGTCCCATTTATATAAAAAAAATAAAATGCACCCAGACACTGATCTGCCACTGGTTTATTATTATTATAATAGTCTGTAAAGTAGCTTTTTAAAAAACAGCATGCATTACACTGCGCATACAAAGATATACCTGTGCACAGAAGATAAGTGTTCTGATATCACTGTTTTTTTAGCCGATAACAGCCAACGTCAGTCGAGTTCCCTGACTGACAGTTCAGATGTTTGCTGTAGCACAGTGTACAGTGTGTGTGTGTGTTTGTGCTGCATGTGTGTCAGCTCAAACTTAGAAAAACCCCCGTGGTTCATTTTCTTCTCCTCTGCTTTTTGCTTCTGGTTCCTGTCCGTGCACAATAAAGAAAGGCATCCAACTTAGAATAACCACAATTTCTGCTGGTGTTGAAATACATAAGTCAAGCAGACACGTAAAGGCGTGCTATATTTCTTGTGGCAGCAGATTTACATATATAGGGGACCTTTGAGTAACACGAAAATAGACAAATCTTGAGCTTCTCCAAGTAAGCTGAGCTGATGGCAGTCATTAAAGTGTGATATATATGTATTCGGGGTAAATATTTGTATGTATGAGTAGCACTTTCAATACATATTTTTTCAGGAAGTTTGTAGAATAAATATGAGTACAGCCAAAACTTCACAAAATGAGATAAATTCAGTTGATTTCACTCCAATCTTGTTTTAAGAAGGAGATTTTAAGTAATAACATTAAATTAGGCCTATAATAGCTTTGGCAGCAGTATAATTTGTTGTCCTCAGCCACACATTCTGTCCTTAAATCCCTTTCAATTTGTCTGTTTTTTGGTGCCATCATGTTGAAAGCCTCTCATGCTTATGCAAAGACACAGTATATCTTTGGGGGATGCTAGCCTTGTAATGGTAAACATATATGATGCTGCATAGGATAAGCCTCACAAATAAAACTGCTTGCATGTTGTCTTAACTCTGACACACATTAACTCTTAATTTAAATTTTCTGAAATTGAAATGTAGGCGGACTGCATTAGATTTAAAAAACAAAAAAACAAACAAAAAAACAACCCTGTGAGGAAGCAAAGATGGTTCCGTAGGAGGTTTTCCAAATGTAAAAGATGAAGCGAGCTTGCAGCACGACTCAACATCCCAGAGCACACAGGAATGAGCCGAGACATCCCTCTTCTGTATTTGTCTAGCTCAAGGGTGTGACTCACAAAGGTCACGCGTGTCATTAAAATTAAGGCATCAATAGATGAGATATTTTCACAAAGGTGACACTCTCCCATTCCAGCGTAATTAGCCTCATTTTTATAGCGAGCAGGTCACTTAAAAGTCAATTCCAATGATCACGCCAATGAATCTTTACACCAGGTGATATAAACCTGTTATGCTGTGGGTATGAATCCCCAGTGCACAACACACAGCTAGCCTCTGTAATACCTCACTGTAGGATGAGGTCCAACTTTTCCTGTTATCTTTGGGTGTCCTCTGCGAGTTGTGTGGATGCAGCGCTCCAATAAGCCTTAAGGATATTGGGAGCGATCCAGGAAATACATCTGACATAACAAAGGAGTTTTGAAGAGCAAAAGCAAACGGCTTTGATGGCATTGAAGATGTAACTTTTTTCGTGCATTTTTTGCATTAGTCATTGAGTCGTACTGTATGTGCACATATCACCCAATTTAAGATGTACATTATCACATTGACATAAGACAAACTGTAATTTTAGTCTTGTGTAGGCATTTTAATATGTTCACTATTAATTAAGAAAAATCATTTAAGAGAAACAGTCAATCCTTGCCAAATATGGCACCGATGCTTGATTTTTAATGAATTTAATGACAAGATAAATGAAAGTGAAGCAACATTATTCACTTAACTTAGCTTGTTTTTCTGTGAGGATCCGATATTTCTGTATCGGCTCTCTGCGGTCATTGCAAGTGGTTCTAAAAGTGTGAATTTATTAACTTTAATTCTGCTCATTGATTTTCTATGTTAACCATCCTTATGGGAACTAATATCTATAGATGAAAAATGTTTTCTATGACAAAAACAGGTTCCCCCAAATTATAAATATAAAATAATATTGAAATATAAAAATAGTAATTTAATTATATAAATAATATGACAACATATTTTCTCACTTACCCCTTGTGTATCTAGCCATGCAGATAGTTATGGTTTATTTGCCCACCTCTCTGAACAATGGTTGGTGTGTTCTATGGATTATCCAGAGTAATGAGGACAAGGCTTCTGGGGTGCATGCCTCTCTGAATTACTACTTACAACTTTAAATGTAAGTAAGAAAATGTAATTTGAATGAACTGTCCCCTCTACAAAAAAATTATAGCTGCTTTTTTTATGTAGGTGACTGTTCCCCTAGTGTTGAATCTTTTTTTTAAAAAGTCATTAAATAAAGATAACATATCACACTAGTTTTCCTCTGAGCAGAATATTTTTTAGCAAAAGCTTCCCTGTACGGCCTCTGTGTAGCCCTGGATTTGTTCTACTGTATGCAGAGTGTATCTCCTGCGTAAACACACCATTAGAGTTTAGAGCAGAGGAGCTTGTGCAGCTCCTCTTATCTGCCAAGGATGCCTCTGATGGCTCCTGATTGAAATGCCAGCTCTGAAGTTCTGTGCTCAGCCACACGTGTAAACGCCGCAACAGAATGTAACTTATTCCCTCAAAGCGCTTGTTTTCTCTCCCCAGGCAACTGGAGATTAGTTAGTTCAAATTCTGGACGGGTGCTTTTTGAAGAAAGCCGTTTTCAGGGAGATGCGTGTGAAAAATTGGCAAGCAAGCATTAATATGTATAATTAATTTTGTTGTTATCCACATATGTAAGCAACGGAGGGAGAGGCGCCGACTGAATTCGGAGCCTGTACTCATAGGAACCCAGGGACAGCATGTGGATCATTTTTACCATTTACATTCCAATTCAATTTGCTCAACTGGAATTATCTGGCTCCCCTTCTTGGTGGAGATTAATTCAGTTTCCTTGTTGTTAATTTCTAAGTTTAATAACATAACCCAAAGGTATTTCTTTTTTTCAGTGAACACAGACAATTTTGTGAGCCTTCTCTGCAGTTCTTTTTTTTCTCTCCTTGTAGATTTCAAATTTTGCATCCCCTATACATGATTATATAATAAAATCTCAATATATTTACATCACAGCTTCTGTAGCAGCCACAACTTGACAAGATAATCAGCCTCTGCGGCAAGAAAAAGTGACTCTTTCGCAGTTCATCATCACAGTTCTTTAGGTGCCCGTGTATGAAAACACAAACACAAACAGACACCAAAAGGAAAAAAAAAACATACAAAAGTCTGAAAAGAAGGGGAATTACAGGACAAATTACCAACAACACCTTGTACATCTGCTACTTCCTTGTCTTCTCAATCAGGATCAATTTGACACCTGCTCGTTGCACCGTGTCATCACTGAGGGATTCACAGATCCAGTTACCAGGTGTCTTGAGACCTCAACGCCAGCCACCGTTTGCCTCATAGGTGGCTCGAAGCATGCCTGGGTCGCTGGTCCCTTCTCCACCACCCCCTCATCAGGATAATTAAGCTTTCTCAGCCTGCTGCACACAAATGGGGAATTTCGCCAGCCCCTCCAAGTTGTAGAGATAGTCTGCAAATTGCCTCTGATTCGCCACCTGATTGTGCTATGATTATGTTGTCACTGGATGCTGTGATTATGATGGCCCATAATTGCTGGTGTGCATTAGCTGCTGCACGACACCCCCCCCGATCTCTCTGTCTACCTGTCTATGTATCTACAGACCTCCTCTCTGTCTGTAAGTCTGACTTTCCCCCCCCCCCCCCCCCTCTGTGTCACCGGTCTGTCTCAACTTCTTTCTTTTTCTTCGCTAATTCAGACAAACACCGAGTGATTCCAGTTGTGAAACACTTTGATGTTCTTTGATGCGGGGTTTTTTTTTTTTACGCATTTTCTCTGATGCAGTTTAAAAATGGTACTTCCCACAGCACTTGAAGTCTACAGCTGATGTCTGTGCCTTTGTTCGTAGCTGTAAATGCGTGTTTAATTTTTATTTTAATGCGGTTAAACCTCTTAACAAACACTTTATCCATTTATTCATTCTTAAAAGTGATTTGTTGGTTAGTGTTAAGGCTTTCTCTGACAGGATTGATTTGCGGATGCTCACTTTTTATAATAACATTACTTACTAGAGCAAAGATTCCACACTACCACCTGAGAGAATTGCATGCATCTTCCTGTAACACCTGGGTTATTTAATGATTCTGCCAAGGTGTGTGTTTGTGTGTGTTGTTGGGGTGAGATGGCAGCAGGGATATTGTTTTACAATATGTACAAACACACTTGTCCAACATACATGCTTACAAAGTGTCTCCTTGCGGCACAGGATTCTCATTTTCACGAATGTCATCAAGTCACCTGCGGCAAGCCAGCCGAATGTGCCACATCTTGGCGCGGAGAAGCCATTTGTTTGGGTGGTAAAACAGAGAAGTGTTTATTTGGGCTTGTTGGACTGACAGTGTCCCCTGTCAAAGCGACGCTTCAGCTGTCAGCATTTGAACAAATGGGGACTAATTTGCATCTCATTAATCCCACCTCCCCTCCCAGCTCCTCTTGAAGAATTCTACTTTCTCTTTCCTCCTCCTCTCTGAATTCCCTCGCTGTTTCATGCCACGTTACTGTCTTAAGCCAAGCTCATTAAAAGACAGCACTTTTCTTGAAGTCCAGAAACAGTCTAGCTGTTCTCACTGAATGACTGATAGACGTGTTTTCGCTCTTTTCCGGTCTGGAGTACTTGATTAAAAAGGCATGACTTGGACCCTTGATGAGCATATGGATTAAAAGCGCTCAGTGATTGCCTGGCCATTCCCCCCACTCTAATTGAAAGCCTAATGTGCACCCACCGCATATTAATTAAAACCAGAGGTTATAGGCCCTTGGGGCACACCATTTAGGTCTCTCATTAAAAATTAATAACCTCAGTTAATTATTATTATCGTGTTGTGAATCACGTCAGCAAATAAATAAGACAGTGGGGAAGGGGTGGGGGGGGGGGCGATTGGGGTAACACATAATGTGTCTGGCTATCTATTTGACAATCCGGATGAGTTTCCAATTGGAGAACAGCTGATGTATATTTCTCTTGTCCTACCACAGTGGTCATAATACATTTGGCTCGTAATCAATGGCACAATTGAATGAACTGAGAAGTCAATTCATTATAGAACGGAGAAATTTCTTCAGTCTATAGTGCACTATGAATCTCCAAGTGTTTACAGGAGTGTTTTTTTAACTGTAGCATACAGTTAAATCAGATGGGATGTGGCTATCTGTTCAACTGTAGAGGACTGCAATGTTTCATGCACCCACAAATGACCAAAACCTTGTAAATATTCTCTAATCAGTAAGCAAAGAAGAAATAATGCACCATCTTAAATTTCTTTGATCTCTTACTTGTACTGGCTTCCACTTGCACCTCCCCTGCAGACTTTGTTGCTTTAATAGGCGTTTAGACTGAAAACAGCCCTGCATTTTTATAAAAATGCAAGACGTTGTGTTGGTAGAGATGTGTTGCTTTGCATACCGGTGGAACTGGTATGCAACTGAAATACAATTCAAGAAGTTCTGTTTTAATAATAGATTCATTAGTTTGAAGGCTTATCATACACGTAAACATTGCACAGCGGTTTATAATATGACTAGACAGGATTTTACAACTCTGGAAAGTTTTTTTTGCTGAAGTCCCCTGCATTGGCATCCCAACTTTATCAACAGAGGGGTCACATCAAATTGGAGGGGGTGGTGTTTTTTCAGGCAGGGCTGCTGTTGCTGTGAATATGGCCTTACACGTGTCTGACATCAATGGGTAAAGGGTTGAATTACATCGGGTGTCTGCATACAAATGCCTCCAAGGATGTGTTCACATGTTTGTCCATGCAGTCGTAAATTTGGCCTGCATACGGACGGTCTGCACAGACTCTTGCCAACATCTGCTCATGTCCAAGGGTCCCAGATTAGTATGTGAACTCCAACTCCTAAAAACCTCTTCTCTGAACCTGATAGCAAAGTTTACCATTTATTGTTGAATGCAACCACTAAATTGTTATGTTTTAATTTTTACTTTTCAAATGGCTTTGGGGAATTGACTAACTAATTGAGTTAGACTTTCCTTTTTCTGACCATGTGTGGATGTGCTTGTCGAAATCCACAAACTCTTGAAACCCATTTGGTCATCTCTCATATGAAGTTGTATGAAAATTTTAATGCACAATAAAGTCTGCACACATACTTTAAGCTTGACCCTTAAAAGGTCCCTTGAGAGTGTCACACTGGTGACCCACATGGTTTAAGGCACTGAAAATGTGGTTTTAGGGTGTATTTGTCTTTGTCTTTCTTGTTTATAACCAAACTGCATGTGTGGTTTTCTTAAGGTCTATGTTATCTTCTTAAACATAGCTTAACATGAATTTGTGTCACAGCTCTTACTTTAATACAAAAGAGGTGCTTGGACCCATCAGACACACAACTAACTAACCAAATAAGTTCCATGCAATGTGACATGGCAACCACAGGGAACATAACCTCAACATGTTAACATCCTTCAAAAGACAAACATGTCCGCAACTGTGAGATTCTTAAATTGCCATGACTCTGCATTGTGATTCTGAGAAGCGTCTCAAATAGATCGATTTTCCCATATCACTGAGCATTGATATTTTATTAATGTAGACTCTGGATTTATGTTGGAGCAAGCCTTCTTTTTTAATTATGTGGGAACTGTATTGGATCTTGGTGGAAAAGGCCTCTTTTCACCCCAGTTATTTTATTCCCTGCCACCTGAGCGTAACCTTATGGTGGGGGGCCTAGATGATTTCCATGCATATATATTTGATTAATGACATGCCAGCATCACTGTCAAGTCCAGTGCCATTCAGCACTGCCAGCTACAAAAGAGTGCTATCACCTTGCAACAGATAACAGAATAGAGGGAGAGAGCATAGCTGTTAGTCGTGCTTCATATAGTGATTTCAGCATTGTTTTTATAGTTGTTAATTTCCCCTTTTGAAGTGAGTAATGATCACCTTACTTCACAACATTATCATCATCATACCTGTCAGCCTTTTTGCAGCCTAAGATGTTCAGAGTGAGCAAACACAAAACATCTGTTTACAATGTTTTTGTCTCGAGATCAAAGACGCCTCTGACTGCAAACAAGTTCAGCAGATGACACAAGGTGCCAAATGTTTCTTCAACATCAGATGGCTTCTCCTCCGATCCATATTGCATTCTAGGCCAAACATCCCGAACACCATCACAAGTATTTCCCCTGAGGGTCCTCCCTCTCCATTCATAGTCGAGAAACATCCCCTAGGCCGCGGGGGCGCCACATGAAGTTAAACGATTTTGAAGAATTCCAATCATAACATTGGAGTTTTGTGCAACAGCAATCCAAGAAACAAGATGGAAGAATGTGCAAGGCCAGGATGGAAAAAAACACAAAACAGGGATATGATGGAGGGAATCGAGAAGACAATACAAAAGGCGGAGCTGCTGTTGAATTCCTCATAAGAATTATTCAAGGAGAAATGGCACCTGGCCTGGGGGAAATCAGCGCTGCCTTCAGCCGGATTACTCCTGGCACAATCCGGACACAGTCTTGTTTGATGTCCCCCACCCATCCGTCTTGTATGTAGTCTTTTATCTCACTCTAAAGTAATATAGTCTTCACTGCAATTCAATAATGGCCCAGCCGAGCCTGTCAGGCTGCGTTTGCCCGTTATCTCACAAAGGCCTGTCCACTCCAGCAACGAGCCACCCGATATTTGTGTGTGTTTGTGTTTGTGTGTGTGTGTGTGTGTGTGTAAGTGATTTCATCCCCAAGGGAGGGACTTCATGCTTGTGTGTGTGTGTGTATTTGTGTGTATAAAAGAGAGAGAGTGAGGGGGGTGGGGGGGACGGGAAGAGAGATGCCGAATCAATTGATGTGTGTCTGCACCATGTGGCAGACAGAGGGGGAAGTGAGGAGACAGACGGTCTATTTATCCCTCAGTGTGTTTGTATGTGTGTTTTGACCGGTTATCGTACTTGAGATCTAAATTAAGAAATAGCGCGTGTGATGGGGCAGATGCTGTGACCAGCACCTGGGTGAGTGAGTGGGTGGGTGGGGGCATGTGTGTGTGTATGTGTGTCTGCGTGTGTCAGCTTGTTCCAGCACAAGTGAAGGGTTTTAACTCATTTCCTAATTGGATGAAAGGGGCAGAAACAGCCCAGTCTGACCCGGGCCTTACAGCAGGACAGTGGGAACCACAGTAATTTACCCACAGAGTGACAGCCACACTGATGTGTTCAGGTTCCTTCACTGGAATCGGGATAACAGCGGGTCAACTCCTCTGCATAACCCAAATTGGATGGATGCTAGATAGGAAGATTGACTGACTTGGGCACACAAAGAAAGACTTCAAGGATATCCTTGCACAGACTGATGGGTAAGGATGTGCAGTTACATGAGATGGATGGAGGGAAGGATTGATGGATAAATCATAAATATACCAAATGTATGGATATATGCATAGCACTACATCTCTGCATAATGTTTGAGGCCATTTTCAGTTCATGTCAGGCTGTAAATGCATCTGCATAAGCAAGCGGCTTTCATTTACCTCGCAGTCACGGGGCATCATGTCCCACAGCTCATTCAGTGCATGCTAATATATGGCTGCACAGGCCTCCCCATCATAATCACCCATAACACTAAAATGAGACGCATGACAGTAAATAGCAGTCAAGCCTTACAAAGACTATTTGGCATGGGAATGATTTTTGTTGCTAGCAAACACTTCAGATGCCAATAAATCAGACAGATTTTTTGATATATTAAGCTGCTTCTTTTATTGTCATGCCTCGGTGCAGTCTGTGCATGCAAATAAAAAGATATATTTACAGTGCATATGGACGAGAGAAAGAGAGACAGAGAGAGAGAGAGAGAGATGCTGTTCCGGGAGTCAGATTGCAAATAGTGAGTGATTTGTTTTTTCAATCAAAAAGGAGAATTTGATTTAAGAGCAGTAAGTGAACAAAGCACTTTTTGCAATGCATAACCAAACAAATAACAACTCTAGACTGAACATGTACAACATCTCTCATATTCTTTGCAATCTAATATTATTTTTCTCAATGCACCGTTTGAGTACCACTGCCTGCATTCTCGTGCACACTGCAAAGCTCTGACACCAAAGCCTAACAGCTTTATTTGTCATACAGATGGTCAATTTAGTCTGGGACTCCTGCTGCCTTAACGTTATATCCTAAAACATGTCAGCATTATTAAACATGCTGAACACGGAGAAGCCATATGAGCACAGTGTGACATTCATGGTGAGGGTTTGCACATAGAACACGCTGGTGCTAGCATCTGCATGGAGGAACGCGACGGAAACACCCCGCTGATGCAGGGGGCTCTGAGGGGTCAGGTAGACTTAATTGCACTGAGGGAACATGTGTGGTAGTCCAAGCTGGTGGAGCCTCTCGGCGAGGGGGCCGGCCATCTGCCACTCTGTACCTCTAAAGCCTAAGGACCAATTTGGGTTTAGTAAAGGAAGCAACAACACTGTCAAAGGACAGCGATTCAGTACATGGATAATCCTCGGAGGCTGCAGTGCTCACGCAGGCAACAGGAAATATTATTTACTGGATTCAGGATGCAGTTGTACAGAACTATGACCAGCATTTACCTGGATGTTTATGATGCATTTTAAAGACCCTATGTGTAGTTCCTTGTAAAACTCCTAGTCACTGGCAGACGTGCAATGCAAGGCCACGTTTGATCATCATGCTGAAAGGCTGATGATGTCTGTAATGCACACATAATTAATTCAGGCATCAAAAGTAGTTGCTCACATACCTGTGCTTACACGTAATTTTAGACCAGTGCCAGTTTGTTGAGTTTTATCTTCTTAATTGAGATAATCTGTAAACTTGACTTGTACTTTACATCCTTCTCACGTCAGTCTATGTCAAATCAGACAGAATCCAGGAAAGTGGTTGCAGCACCATCTCAGACTTTGTTCAAAGTTTGTCTACATAATGTTTGGGTCCCAAAACTAAGGCCTGTAAAAATATTTTTGTTCGATTCCAATGTTTTTATATCAGGTTTGGGTATTAATATCTTAAAAGTATTATTTGTAGCTTCACCAAACTTTGGATGGAAGACAAACATGTTCTCAGCACTGCATGACTATTGATTTTCTGTAAGGCCCTAGATTTGGAAAAAAAGTGCAAAATTCATAAATGAGAGTGGTATTGAGGATATTATAAACCCATTTTTTTGCATCCATATGGTATCAATCATTAATTTTTCTTCAAATACAATCTTAAATTAATTTTGTGGCAATATTTGAGGTCTCTACCACTAATGGACATGAAGATATTATGAATAAAACAAGGCATGGTAGTCATTTTCATCGGACCAAAGTGGTATGTGGGGTAGCTAGTGGGAACATGAAAATGTATGTGGAAATAGCTTAATGTATGGTCATTTAGTGTACAAAGTGCCGGTGTCCTTCCATGTTCCCTTCATAGATAAATACACATAGGTAAAGGCATCGTTTAACTCTGGGAAGAAAATGTCCATAATGAAGAAGCGGGGTCTTCCCTTATTATCTGTACATGTGAGTCCCAGTTTCTTTCATGTGTTTATGTATGTAAAAAAAACAACAACAAAAAACAAGCAAAAACAAATTTATATATGCAGACTGGATATAAATTTTATTCTTTTTTAATAACGACTGGAGTAAAGAAATATGTTTTCTGTATAGGCTTAACTATAGACCATTAATAAATAATGAATAAACACATCCAACCTTTTATGTGGAAACACATTTAGATACTCCCACTGGAGCTTGAGAGGGCCATTTAGGATACCACTTATTCCTCCTTATACCAGAGGTTTTATCCAAATATATCACTTATTTTCAATATCCAGGACCTTACCGTAGATACAATCCCATCTCAAATGCCGGAAAACATGTTTATCCTTTATTTCTTACATTTCCTATGACACAGAAATTCAATAATCATGGGGATACTGAGGCAAAAAAAATGTAATCCTGAAATGGACGTTTTTCTACCATAGGTAAAATATCTCTCAAATCTTTATCTATTTTTGTATGAAGGAATAACAGAAGGGCATTGGCAACCATGTACATTGTTATGTTCCTACTTGCTACCTCACATACTATGAAAATGACCAAAATATGCTACCATGCCTTATTTTATTCCATGTCCATTGATGGTAAAGACTTCAAGAATTGGCACAAAATTAATAAAAGATTGTATCTGCAGAAAAAATAATGACTGATATCATATTGGTGCAAAAATGTGGGTTAGTAATACCCTGAATATTACTCTCATTTAGGAATTTTTTCTTTTTTCCAAATCTAGGGCCTTATAAAAAATAAAATGGCATGCAGTACAGGCTTTTAATGGTTTTAGTATACAGAACACATGTCTTCCATCCTACAAAGTTTGGTGAAGCTAGAAACAATACTTGTCAAGAAATTAATACCCAAACATGGCCTCCCAGATAAGGCATTTTTAAGGCTATAATGAAATAATATCAAGGGCTGAAGAAATATGAAAACATAGGATTTGAACAGAAATATTTTACAGGCTCTGGTTTTAGGGGATCCATTTATGATATAGACATGGTCTGAACAAAATCTGAGATGGTGGTGCAATAACTTTATCTGATTTGACATGTAATGACCCTGCTGCTGTTTGACTTACTTTTGAACAGGGCCAGTATTACTTGGCTTTTCCTTTAGGTCAAATATCTGTTCTTTTTCATTAATTGCAAACTAAATTTGTGAGTATCAGTGATTCTGATTAAAGGCACCCTGTTGAGTTGTTTTTTTCTTTTTTTTGTTGAAAACAAATTTTTAACAATAGTATTTTGTTTTTTTAACCAAAGCACTTGTGTGTGTGTGTGTGTCCTTGAGGCGTAGCTATTGTGTTACATGTATTTCTTTCTTCATAAAACATTTGCATTTTTTTAAATTTTGTTTTTTAAACTTGTATTGTTACATCCATGTTTGCTAGCTCACCTTCTTCTTCCCTGCCTTTTGTTCACACACTACTTTACTTTGGTGTGTTAATAGCGTAATACTGGCAGCAGGAAAGTGTATTGCCCTGCCATGCGGTCATGCATTCATATGCGCCCTTGTGCGTGTGCACAAGATTCAAACAAATCAAAGATCTGCACAAAAGCACTGCCCCAAAGCACAGCAAGTCACTCACAAACTCCACAGTAACTTTAAAAGAGCAACTTAACAGACCCTGAAAATCTTGTTGCTGACCTCCAGTGACATAACTCCTCAGCTTACTGCAGTGATGTAGATGTGTACAGCAGGCTGTGTCAGTACACCATGACATCACTGTTGGGTGTGGTTATATGTGCAACAGAGCACACTTTTGACCACACCCGACCACACCCATCAGTGGTGTTGAGTTGATCTTTAAAATCAAATTGAGTAGTTTATCCTCTCACTCAAGAAGATTTGTACTGATGGGAAGCAATAAAGTTTACTCTTGAACCCACAAGGGCACTGAAACGAGAACAGAACCACATGTAATACATGATAGAACACATAAAGATTCATACATGCATTGGAAGTCATCTGTGCGTCTTTCATATATGATCTCATGTTGCTAAAATGGAAGAGGTATGGTGCATGTCATGTGTCTTTGTCACATACTCAAGAGTTAAAATTAAAACAGGCAGCACATTGACGCAATGGTTAGCACTGTTGCCTCACTGGGTTCGAACTCACCAGCTGACTGGTATGTCCTTATGTATGTCCTTATGTAGAGCTGGTGTTTCCCATTGTTACTAAAATAACCAATAACAAACTAAAGATAACTGTTTTGGACGTGAGCAGACACAGTTATGTGGACTGATAATAAGACGGGCAAGTTGCCAAGTGCCAATGCCACTGTTGCCTGTGAAAGCTTGCATTCTGACTGTGTCTTTGTATCTATTTTTACACTGCACCCTATTCATTAAGGCTGATGACTGATAGGCCACTTTGTTGGCAGCCAGCGTCCATAGTGTGATGCAATGACCTTGGGTCTGAACCAGGGAGACGGGGCTCTAAATAAAGAGCAGGTTGCCACTGAGTCTAAGCGCCTGTTCCCAAAGCCTGAAGCCATAACATTTAAACAATGGAAAACACACAGATCAAGTGAACCAACACGTTACAGGTGTTCACGTGGAGGGGTGGCATGCATGATTGATGTGAGTTAAACCGCTTTGACTTTAAAAACTCACCTAAGTGCCACAGTAAAAGACTTGTTTACACATAAAACAGTTCAGCCAGCCAACTCACGTGGAGAAGATTGTTATTTAAATGTAGAATATGTACAGCATTAGTGTTTGGCCAGCAACCTTGTCACTCCCCTCAAGAAAACATTGATCTCACACAGCAGGGAGTGGGGAACGACGATACTAACTTCCCCCCCAGGGGAAGATAGACTAAGAGCCTACTGGTGGATGCTGGGGTGGAGGGCTTTTGAAATGCTTTATGAGCAGCAGCAGCAACAGCATAGCTTGTGTGTGTGGGGTGGCAGCAGGCGTGCAGCACAAGTGTGAGCAAAGCACTGCCAACTGAAGTACACTGCCATGATTATAAGGGTTTGTTGGATATATGTTACAGTGAGGGGAGTATGTCATGTGAATGAAGCAGCACGTGGAGTTGGGCTTCTGAACTAGCTAGCAGGCGCCACGTCATTAACAAAACTGTCAAACAAGACATGTAACTAGCAATGCCACATTTAAAAATGTGGGTGTGTACACATATTTACATTGCCACGTATGCATTTCATAGATTATTCTTTATAAATCAATTAGCAGAGTAACAAGACTTAGAGTTTACAGCAATGCTAGTGGCTGTACACAAGAAACAGCAGACGATTGTGCTAAATGCTAACTTCTGCATGCTAACATTTTAACATGCGAACATGTTGATTTTTTTCTTTGCAATGTTTACCATTGGCACCCTCTTAGTTCAGTGTGTTAGTATGCTAACAGTATATACATAGTAAGTAGCACTCTGGCTCAACTCATATTTTTGAACTTTTATGTCTAGTAATCAGGTACAAAATTTTGCACGACTGCACACAATGGACTCGGAGAGAGGGGAGTTTTAACCAATGGGACCCTTGGTGTTAATGTCTGTTTTGAACTGGGAGGCAAGACTCAGGAATGAAGGCCTTCACTCATATCACATCACTGCCCTCCCGCTTCTCCATTTCCACTCATATTTCCCTGACGGTCCATAAAGAGACAGCCATTTGAGAGGGTGCATTGATTTCTGGGCATATCTAGTGATAAAATGCGCTTCTCTGCCTGCAGCTCCTTTAACTACCCAATTTGAGGGCCCCTGATTTGGCAGGGCCATGCAGGAACTGTAAATAGAGCTGTGAATCAGAAGGGAGTAGGCAGGACGTGGGGATAGCGTCTTTATTAAAGACACATACAGACAGTAGGGGCACAGATCAAGCCAAAAAGGGTTCTCCTTATGGATTTCAAGCCTTGCTGCTGTTTCAGGAAAGATAAAATGTGCACAAAAAGACAAAGACAAAACAGTAGACTGTCCTGTAGAAATCAGCTACATGTAAGCTCTTTTATATCTGTCCAAGCAGCACTGTTGCTCTGCAAATACTTGAATTTCTCCACAGTAAGGAAAAGTCATTTTTGTTGAATATGTCCTTCACCTTCTGTTTGCTTTACATGTCTGCCACGTTAAAAGCGGCCATATTTTACAGTCTTATTGAGCTGCAGATGAGAAAAAGGTGTTTCTTCAGAAAGCCTGAGTCCCTTTCTGACCATTAATGAAGCATTGTCCCGGTCGCACCACTTTATCGTGATCTATGAATCTCTGATTTTGATGCAATAGAAAACCAATCACTTGCAGCGAGTCTCCAGGCAAAGCATTAGTCATCATGTCTTTGACACCACCTAAGAATTGAGTCATTCTTTTAAATTATAAGCGCTCATTTGTAAATATACACTTGCAGACATAAGAGACACACTCGCTTCTTATTTTGATGTATGAAAGAATAAAGCAACAGTGCTCAGGTGAATTAATGTCTGCCCACAATGCTGGGATACTCTCATACTGCACTTGCGCAAGGAGAATGCAGATGATTGAGTACTTTGGCTTGAATCTGGTATTTGTAAATGTGTATTCTTTATTGGGATTATTTCTGTGGGCCTGTGCATCCTATTCAGCATGTCACAGCGTACATTAATGGCCAGGTGCTGTGAGTGCCAATAAGATGCCAATATATTCTCTCTCTTCATTGTTCTTTATCTTATTTTTCATTAAACCTCTCTCCTCAACATTATTCAGGTATACATCTTTGTTCTCAGCTGGAGAGGCTCAAGTCAAGAAACTTAATCTCTGTTGCTCAATAGAGAGCTTCTGTCGTCTGATGGGGTCTGACGGTTATTGAGCACCTGGGGTGTATTCAATAAACCTAAAGTTTGTTCCTGCTTTAGTTCAATAAAGGAGCAATCCGTATCAATTTGCCCATGAGATATATGTCTCACGTAACTGACGGTGAATCGCCACATGCTCAAGCAATGATGTCTTAGAAGACAAATGCACTTTTTTGGACTTTATCCAAAAAGCTTTATTCAAGCCAAACTGAGTTAGTTTCACATTAGTTTCACAGTCAACATAATTTGGAGGATAATGTCCATTAAGCACCAATTTTAGTTGTATTCTTTTAGGAAGGAAAATGGGCTACAACCTAAACAATCTTACCAGATGTCAGTGGACAATAAACTTTGAAA
This sequence comes from Thunnus albacares, assembly GCF_914725855.1. NCBI lineage: Eukaryota > Metazoa > Chordata > Actinopteri > Scombriformes > Scombridae > Thunnus > Thunnus albacares. The sequence continues at coordinate 17,198,308 of NC_058127.1, read as the reverse complement.
GTACAGTGTTTATCCGAAGGTTACTGCTGCAGATTCCATGTTATTTCATTGCTTTTTGTTGGCACCGGCAGTCAAAATCTGAAACTCTCAGCTGTCATTTATCCTTTGATATCTGGTCCAATTCATCTTGACACCCAGTTCTGCAGCTTATCCGTACTCCCAGACCCAATGAGGGACTAATCAGGTTATTTCGTCCCGATCGATGTCTCTGCACCGCCTTGGCACACCTATCATTAAGGCTGTCTCATTGAGCGAGAGGAAAAGCACCAAACCTCGGGAGCCACACACAAGGGCTCAATGCCAATGAGCTTGGCAAGTGTTTTAAGATGGCCACAAGTTCAGCCCCTGTCTGAGCTTATTGTCCCCGGGGTGAGCCAACAAACAGTCACAATAAGAAAACCTCACGCTCAGAGTTGGAAGGGAAAAAGACCATTTCCTCCTGCTGACAATTACTCCATACTGGCAAGACACTTTGCTAAATCCAACAGGAATTGCTTCGGGGTAGCTGTGAGTTAATGCAACAGTGGTAGTTGTAGGGCTCATTATTGGCATGGGGTGGTGGGAACGTCTGAGTAAAAGCAAGGGAGTGACGAGGGGAGGATGGCAGCGGTAGATCTATGCGGTTGTGTCGCCGTACAGTATGAGGAACTTGGGGAGTTAGCAGCGGAATGCTAATCGGCCTCTGGGACGCTGAGCCGCAGCAAATCAACTCCTCAGAGCGGATCATGGCCTGGGCTGACATTAAACCCCCTCCCCCCTCAAACACACATTCTCATCTTACTGCTCACAGGGGGGAGGAGAGGTGTTGAAGGAGAGATGGAAGGAGTGAGGGGAAGTGAATGGAGGAAAAGGTGTGATTATGACTGTGTGTGTGTGTGTGTGTGTGAGAGAGAGAGAGAGAGAGAGAGAGAGAGAGAGACAGGGGTCCAAAGAAAGAGTTAACCAAGGAAGGGTAAGGTAAGTGAGCTAGGTAGACAAAGATGCAGAAAAAAACAGCAATACACTAAAGAAAAGGTAGACTGGGAGAGATTAAGGTGGGAAAAGTTAAGGGTGTGAAAAACTTTACAATAGTCTGTTGCAACCCAAATGACTTGTCCTTTGTTACTGTTGCTACACAATCTTTGGATTCTAGCATGCCACATATGCAGTGTACTATGATAATTGCGGCAGATTAACCTCTCAAAATTCTTGGTAATTTTCGAAACAATGGGTCTTTGATTTCAGACAGTGGTAGACAAAAGCAGCCTTCTCATTTCTAGCCGGCAAGCATCAATTTTGTCAGCTGAAATGACAACATAGCTAGATAATTAAGCAAACGAAAATGTTGTCTCTGGCTGCCTTGTTAATGTTTCAGGTTTACTTGTTTTACAATGAGAAGCTTGTAAGGAGGTCTTAAATATGCACTTGTTAGCTACACACATGGTATCATGCTAAAAGACGGAGGCTAAAGCTGCATCTCCCAAGCAAAAAGTCAGCATCACCTGCTGATGATCCATGTAGAATACATGGAAATTAAGAAACAACATTGTTCTTGTTGTTAGTCTGAGGTAATATAAATATAATAAGGAAAAATATAAGATCAGACTCTTATTTCATTCTAACATAACCCAGTTTACTACTAAGCTGATATACCTATACTTGATAAATAAGGCAGGTTGGATTGAAACTTTATAGTTGATTTTCAAACAGTATGTTTTACTTTTAACATTACCAGAGAAAAGGCCTCTTAGATGAGGATTAGTGTTAAAGATTCACTGTAGATTCACTGTATATTAATACATAAACAAATACTCTGTTTGGAATAATAATGTGTGTTTGATAGGTTTGTCCCACAAAAAATGTATAATTACCCTGTTAAAATCCTTAAAATGGTATCTATTCCTTCTCTCTCATTAAAAATACCAGAATCTATGAATATGCAAATATTGATCATTTTAAAAGTTTAACTGATAGACACAAGATGTCTCCTACTTCATTGCAAAGTCAATTTTCAGTGTATGTGCACTAGAGGCTTCAGGTTTCCACATCACACTTGTGTCAGTTGTAAGTCATGCTCATAGGCCCGCCCCTTCAACTCAGATTTTTAGTGAGCTCAGAAACTTTCCACTTTCATCAGATGGATGTGAAACAGCTTTCTAGTGTGCTTATTGTAAACAGGGTTTTTTTCTTTTTACTACAATCTGTAACCCCAGAAAATAATGTTGTATAAATTGCCACAGGCCTTGGAAGTTACACTAGCTAAGGTTACAACTGTGGGTAGTAAACTAGTTCAAATGGTTGCAGCTGACATTAATGCAGATGAACACATGATTTAATCCATTCCTTCCACTTTTGCTCTTGTATTTGGTTTTGGAGAGGGTATAGAAATATCACATGCAGAAAATCCAGAGCTTGGCAGGCCTGCTTTGTCTAGTTAGGGTTGCTAAGCTATGATTGGACAGTTGCTGTGCAGGGGGAGAGGTTTAGTGAACAGTCAATTACCTAATGGCTTTCTTCATTATTATTATATACCTTGTCTACAATTCTATTTTGTTACCAAAAAGGATTGTTGCACATCCACTCACCAAAAAATTGTTTTTCGTTATTTTTAGATGGACAAGCAGTTACAGAAACAGACGAGGGGACACAGGAACAAAACCATTGTGTCACAGATTGGATCCAAGATTGGTGGAAACACAATTGGGGCTCCAGACATGTTGTTCTGAACCATTTCATCATCTCTGCGCATCCGTGTTTACAATTTTAATGCATTGACATTGTGATAAAATCAATATGTTTGATGTTAAATGCTCAGTAAGACAATTCTGAATTCTCCACCAGCGTCAGTCCTCGTCTCTCACCCGACATTTGTGTGGGCGAAGGTGAAACCTTTCAAAACACAGAAGTCATGCGACTCAGGCGATTCGGAGAAAGCGTGATCAGTTAGAGTGACTGCAGCGCTTTGTGTTTTTGTCCGTCATGACACCTTCCCCTTGAAAAGGTACATGGAGTAGGAAGAGTAGATAGGAAGCCTGCAGTTTTCCAGAACACACATGCAAATGCACACGGTGAGTTGCCGAACAATCAAAGACAATGACACACAAACAAATTACTTTGCTCCGCTCTGTTCTTTTAGGAGACATGCTTGCATCAGCATGCTGAGCCCACAGCATCTCTTTTCACCTGGGAGCTGTGTTGGACCACTGAGGTGTGGTAAGATACTAAACGCTCCAGGGCACTCATGACCTTTGAGTTATGGCCGTCAGAAACTATATGTGTATACTATGTGTGTGTGTGTGTTTGTATGTGGATGTGTGTATGTGTTGGAGAGAGAGTGACAGAGACAAAGGGGCAGTAAGAGGATAGGAGAAACAGAAGGTGTATGTGCTTTTGTGATTCCACTGACAATGTAATATTGCAAATAGCTTTTCCCTTTAACAAGCATGAGAATGAGTTTTTGTTTATAGCAGCATCTATAGTGTGACTGCCCTTACCTGTTTCCAGGCTCTGTGCCCTTTTCTGAACCATAATCATATTCATACACCGTATACTATTCGCATTTACATCCAGGCCTCTGAGGAATACGCAATTGTGATGGCTGAGCATCTCTTTGTAGCATTCAAGTACTTTACAAGTGGTGATTCTTTAAGACCAATGACACAAGGATGTTATTATATTCAGCAGAAAGTCTCTTAAAACAGTTCTGTTCTCCATGCAGTGCCCAAACTGTGTTGGGTTTTTTTTGTGCCAGCTTTATTCAACTAGGGTCTTACTTACATAGTTTTGGGCATTATTCCTATTAGTAGTAAACATTGTACCCATCAAGTTACAGAGATAGTCATTTGTTTTGCAAGTCCACAATGAATGCCTTTTTGTATTTTTTACAGTTAGTAAAGCTACAGAAATAAATGATGCTTTTAAAATTTGCATTCAGGGCTCAACATTGCAGGCAAGCAAAAATCTGATGTGTGCAAATGTGAAAAATTATTTGGGCGCATCAGTGAGAATTCAGACACCTGGATACGCTGATTCACAAAGTCCCAACGCTAACAAACTTGTTATCAAACCTTTTATTTCTCCTCCCTCTTCCTTATCAGCAAATAGCAAGTGAACTGAGTGTTTTATTGTTCCAACAATTCCAGTGGAGAGAGGAGTCTTCTCCAATAGTCACATCAGTTTCAGGAGATGTGTTTTCTCAGTTAAACTTTCAGTCATGTCTGAATGTCCTGATGTCTCTGAATCAGGACCGTCAGTATCTGAATCAAGTAGCTTGTGAAAAATGAGGAATGCCAAAGTCAGTGAACTACAGCTGTTACTTCAATGTGTTAGATACGGGTTTAATCAACATTATAGATCTTCTGTGCCATATACAATATGTATTTTACTATGTATACTGAGCATATTTAATTGATGAATAAGTTCTTATCTCATTTTCAGTTTGTAGCTGCAGGTTATGAACATTAATTAGGCTGCCATTTAAAGTGTTCTCTGTCTTTTCGGCCTACAGATTTCAACTGAATCCAATTTTATATAATTATGTAAGTTTTTTTTAATTACAAAAGCTATGATTTACAACTTTAGTTACTTTCAATAGTTGTACACTACAAACCTAAACAGACTCAGTCCTGAAGCAAATTCAATACTGAAATCATATTCAGTAAGCGGATAGCAAATTGTAATAAACTGTAATTTCCCTTTTATGTTCCTTAGCAGAGACAAGAATTTGTCTGTCCTCAAATGAAACTTTTCTATGTATTTTTCTAACATTAATGTCACGCTCCTCTGCCACATTTACTAGCTTGAGAGTATTCACCTCAAATAGAAAAGTGGTTTGAATAATAGCGTGGCCAAGTCTTCAGTTTGTTGGGAGTATATGAACAAGGTAAATAAATTTTCTTCTGCACGGCATCATCAGTATGACTTTGGCTACTCTGGAAACATGAATCTGTCTTATTCCTTTGATTTTCTGTTTGGTGTTAAGAGGCAGTGTAGTGAGGCTCCACAGGCTCCCTGAAAATAGTTTGTTTTGTTACTCCCACGCACACAAGAGCAGCGACCGTCTCCCATAAGATGGAGAGCAATCTGATATCTCGCCGAGCCTGCTTCATTTAAAATATGGTAAAGCCTTCTGCTTTGCTTCTGAGAGATGCTCTCTGTCTTGTGTGTGTGTGTGTGTGTGTGTGTGTATGTGTGTGTGTGTGTGTGTCGCTAAGACTCAGGGATGATGCATAGACTCTGACACTTTGACAGATGAACAGATTTAGAGTGCTCGAAGGACCCAGCCTGTTCAATATAGGCAGGAGCGAGAGTGTGTTTGTGTGTGTATGTGACTGCTTGTTTATATGTGACTGCTAAGATTTGCTAAATGTACAGGTCATGCTGCTTTTATTTCTGCTTATTGATACATAAAAAGTGTGTAATGGTTGGGGCTACATGGGTGTGTCAGTTAAATTTACTGCCGTGATTGAGCCAGAGGAAGGTGCTTGTGCTAGTGAGCAGTGAGGCCATCACGGCCAAATTCATTACTATCCATCTCTATGGCCCTTTTTCACCACATAAATTTTTCCTGAAACCTTTTTAAGAACTGCATTTACATCGGAGCAAATTAAATCAGTTCCTGCTCCTGAGCCATAGTTCTGGCTAACCAAAAAGTGCCTTCTCCTGATCAAGTACTTTTTCAGTGGCTCAAAATATCTCATTAGCTAATTGTATGACACTTAAAATATATACTAGTGATGACACCAAACTAGAGTTACCACTGAAGTTCCACTACTCAACACCTGATTTGATACCATGGTAAAACCAGAAATCCCATTCAGGAAACACTCTTTTATTAAAAAACTTTTTATAAACATGAATTATTGAACAGAAACTTGGTGTGTTTCTTTCTTTAAGCATACAGGCTGTATTAGAATAAGAGTTACAAATTAAATATTGGCCTGTAGCCTTCAAGAAGAGAGCAAAACAGCCCCAAACAATAGTCATTTCAAGTTAGAGGAACTGTCGCCTAGGAAATGTCTTGCTGTAACAACAAATACAACTGTGTGGTTATGTGCTCTCATTTTGGTTTGCAAATTTGTAACTGACTGAAATGACTGAAACTTTAAGTGTTTCAGCACTTAAACTAACTAACTCTGGCTGTATTAGAATAATAACACTGATACTACTGATGCTGGTATTAGTATCATTTTCTAAATGCTGGCATTGATTTGGTATCTATGGGATCTATGTATTGATTGTTGTGACATCCCTAATTTTGTCCACTTTGTAATGTGGTTATTGAGTCGTTTAGAAGAATGGTTCCCAAACTGGGATCCGCAGACCACCAGGGGTCCTTGAGAGGGCTGCAGGGGGTTCCCAGCAAAAAGGACAAATAGATTAATTTCACTTTTATTACACTAACTTCCAGGGAATTTATCTTCTTAGACGGGATTTTTTGGGCAAAATCCTCTCAAACATGGGTCTGAGGTCTATTGTGCATCTATTTTGGAGGTCCTTGACATGAAAGAGATTGCCTGGTTTCTCAAAATCCCAAGAGTGCTGGATTTTTCGAGCTTCCATTTATGTCCATTGCTCACTTTTTGCTCCTCTGAGAAGCAGAGAAAAAAGGTATGTTTTTATGTTATGTTATGTCTTTATATTTGGAACACGCAGAATTTGTAAATCTGAACCCATGATTTGAAAGATTTAGTTGTATGCATATTTATAATATCTTTCATTGTTCAACACAGGCCATTTCAATAGAGGCATTAAATATATGACAACAGAAAGAACTTTGTTTTACTTTTGGATGGCACTGGCACTGGCATCATTAAGGGCTTTGATAATATGTTATTCACCTCCAGTCCAAAATGGTGGAGACGTAGCTCTGTTGTTTCATGCCGATGTTGCAAAGGAACGACCAATCAGCTTTCACTTCTTATCAATGTAAGTTCTTTGCTGAGCTCATCTAACTGTATAAACTTAATAAGGTAACAATAAATGGGATGACAGGTCCAAACTCAATTTAAATATTGTTATTTATTCAGAACATTTTATCTATTTAGAACATAGAACACAAAACAAAACCCCTCCTTACCTCCCTTTCTCCTCCCAAACAAAGAAGAGTTGAATCTTACTCAACTCAGACTTGTTTTTAGCCTAGCTGATTGCCAGAAATGCCTTTTGCTGCAGTTGTTGATTACTTGCAGCCTCTACCGGCCTGGTAAGAGGAGTGAGGAGACAGCAGTAAATGGCGATGTAAAATATGTTATAAAGTAGGTTTTTCAACCATTGTGAATTACTGCAACCATGAGAGGTCCTTGAGCATAGAGTCATAAATTTGCACAAAAAATATTAGGCTGATGGGTCCAGTAGTATGCAAGATTAGATGTGGACAGATACACGCACACACATGGACATACACAACCAAACACTGGAGGAGATAGTAATAAGGGAAAAGACTGATAACAGAGACAATGAACAAGAACTTTCCACAACTGCACATCTCTTTTCCACCATCCATTTAAATATCATATTCGCACAACCGTAAATTGAAATAAAAAGAAGTCGACAATGACTCTGTGTTGTTGTCTCGTCATTTGCAAAAGTTGCATCTTTTAAAAAATGTGTATTTTTAAACTTTTGTCACTCATTTGGCTTCTTCAGATACAGTCGAAAACACAAAGGAAAGTGCACAAATGGGACTTGATCCTGATGTAGCTCCTGAGTATGATCAAAAAAGGCCCTTAGTGCCATATGTTGTCCCACTACAGGTTCCAAATACTCTTGCTTCACACTGCTGGTCAGACACAACTTGAATAATTACTGAAAGAAAATGCAAACATCATGATCTCTTCTTGTCATTGACAAGCAGTAGGGAAAAAATAGATATATTTAGGTCATGATCATTGCCTGCCTCAACTTTTCCCAGATTCAGAAAATTCAGTTTTCTCTGAACATTCCTTCATGAAACTTGCCAAGTCAGAAAGGATCACTGAAATCAAATTCCAGCCTCAGTGTGGCTGACTGCAGCTCAAGACATAGATAGTTAATTAGTGTCTGCCCAAAGACCACAAGACTTGCCTGGCTTCAAATTCCTGAATCATAGCAAAGGTGACACAGTTCCTCAGCACACACACACACACACACACACACACACACACACACACACACACCCAAAGTAAAATAATTTTCAAAAAAAGCTCTTGCATCAATGAGACGTCATCCCACTTTTCTCCCCCGGCTATTGTGCTCCAGTCCCCGTGCCCTCATCCGGACACAATGTTCTCCTGTCGAAAACTGCCGAACACAGACAAAACGCTCACTTTGTCTGCCTAAGCAAATAATTACTCCGATTAATTAGCCATGCTGTGGATAGCTGGAGGCAAACATTCCATTAAAAAAAGAGCTAAAACACAGCAGAAATTAGCTGTAACGTCACCACTGGAGGGTGCTACTCCAGTGACCTTCTCTGACAAGGCCTGGGATGGTAGATGATGTATAGGATGAGCTGCATTCGGACACCAGACACTTTACATCCTCTGTTACTTGACTTGTTGAATTCTCTACTGATGGGCAGAGCTCATTTTCAGTGTATGATTAGAATGAATGCCACATGATTGGTGTTAATTTGTTGGTTAATTTGGTAAAATGTGTGATGTGAATGGTGTTGCTCAAACCAACAGAAATTGACCACACGACACGAAGAGCCACATATTTCCAATTTTACCAGGTGGACAGAGACATGACTCCAAATGAATGCTTATGTTGCTCCATGTCTGCTGGGTGTGTGAACAGGCAACTGATAGCTAACATATGCGACACATCAGCTTTATAAGGCAATATGACAGTATTGTGCAGCTTGTTGGATATCCCCAAGTGGCCAAAAAATGTATTAATGTAGATTTAATATAAAAAAAAGGTTGTCAAACACAGAGGTTTACTGCAACAAAGTGCAATACAATAAGTTGTGAAACACAGCTACAGCATGTGAACTCATAAAAGCAATGGTTACTCTCAGTTTCATTTTCATATAAACACTCAGTTTTGCAATAAATATCCAACATTACCATTACATGCCTTCTGTTTTCTGACAGCTGGCAAACTTTCTGTCTGTATGTTGCTTAGCTCAGGTTATTGTGTGTAAATCTGCGAGTGACTATATATGTGTAGCACCTGCAACACACACAGTTGTATATAGTTTTGTGTGTCCACTTGTTTTGTGTGTAAGAAGTTAAGGCTCTAATCTCTGTCTAATTTATTTTACCTGCTCTCGTGGTTTTTCCGGCGCCGTCTGGCACCATTACCCACTGAGTGACTAATGAGTCTTACAAATGTGTATTATTTGCATCAAAAGACGGGGACAGATTTCATCGGCGCAACGCACCAATAGCTTAGCAATGAGAGGCAGTTAGAGCCTGTTCTGCCAACAGAGAGAAAGGGGGAAGTTCTCTCTCTAGTCTGTGCACTGAATACTATTGTACACATCCTTTGTGTACAATCTTTTGTTGTAGCATACCAGTATATAGATCTGCATAACACACTTAAAAATGTGTATTTTGCTTGTGCTTTTTGTTTCTGTGTGGATAGAACCTTCATTCACATGCTTGCACCCTTCCTCCTTCTTTCCTCCCTGCACTCACATTTCAACCAATCAACATTAGAAGTGGACTAGGATTTATTTATGACCTATGACTGGATTTTACAACCTTACTATCAACATCTATTATCAACTACTGAGCCCAATGATCTGAGTTGGAGGCCCAACAAAGCATTATTACTGTAAAAGCAAGATCCAGGTGGAATAGACTTGAGGCAGGCTCTTTGGGACTGAAAACTACCACTCCCCCTAGTGGGTGCTGCTGAAATATCAGCCAGTTTCACCACCTTGGGGTGTGTGTGTTTGCACCTAAGTGTATAGACATACACATGCTTTGCCACATGGAGTGGGGGGCTCTTTAAGCATCCACATATGTGTGTGCATCTGTGCCACAGAGACAGAGAGATAGAAGTTCATCTGAACCTCTTTATCTTTGTGCAAATCAGTGTTTCTGTGCATTCACTGATGTTGGTCTTTACTTTCTGTGTGCCTCTTTGTGCATATGCATGTTACTGTGTTTCTTTTTATAATGAGTCTGCTGCCCAGAATCTCCTCACAAATGATATTTTCTCCTTTTGTGTGGACAGAAGGGGAAAACGGTCCCATTTGGGCAAGTGACTGAGGTAATTTCATTTCTAATTTCAAATGAGCTTTTTCTTGTTTCAGTTTGCACCATTTCTGAGTGCCGACTGCTTTGTCGCTGCTTCATTTTCTTATTATTGTTCACTAAAATGGCTTAGCCATTTCCCCATGCAATATATTGACTTCTGTCCCCTCGATTTCACTTTTACACAATCACGGATTGTCCAGGAGCAACGGCAATTTCTTCTGGAAAAGTGAAGATATTTTGGATTTCACACATAGACTAGACAGACTTCTATAGTAATGGAGTTTATATGTCAGTTATTCTGATGGTGGACACACATGTCTGGAACCATCCTCCCAGGAGGTCAAAATGTTTGATGAAATCAAATATATCAGCGTCCGGTGGGAGCACATCACCACCTCGGTGGCACACCATGGGTGGTTGGGTAATGTAACCAAATATATTCGCTACAGTGAGATGCTTGGCAACACTCGCCATGGTTGTCGCAAAGGTAATTTAGAGCTCTAACAGGTATGACAGAGCAAGGAGTGGATGTGCGTGTATGTGTGTCTGTGTGTATTACCAATGGAAAGGTTAGACTCCCCTCATATAATGAACCATGGGGCAACATCTGGATTTGTATAGGTCACTTGCTTCATACAGTAGTAGCACAGGTGTCTATTTCTCCTATCTTGCTTTCTGTCTGGGCTTGGAAGACAGATAGACATGACATGACAGACCGGAATCCACCTCATGACTGGCTCTCCAGGTTTGGATTGGGCCAGTGGGGCAAACCAAGGAAAGCATTAGTCCCCAGCCCATGTGAAGGGACCTTGTGAAAGCAGATACGGCCAACCCAACACCCATCCCCTCTCGCTTTCCTTTCCCCCTCCTCCCAATCCATTAGATGGAGCGCTTCTTACACCCACAGGAAGTAGCAGAGGCCATCTCGATAGCATCCGCCATCTATTTTATTTTTTCTTATTCTTATTTTTCAATTTGGTGGCTGGGGAAAGGTCAGGATTAGTTATCGACGTGGCTGTGTCTAAGCCAGAGACAGGGAACCACAGCCGCTGCCATGGGTCCCCTAAAGCCATTTCCCTCAGTCCCAGCAGTAGCCTAATCTGTGTGTAGGTGTGTATTTGTGTGTGTGTGTGTGTTTGTGTGTGTGCACAACTGATTGTGAAAGCAGCTGTGTGCATGTGTGTGTGTACATTTGCATGTGCACTCCAAATGTGTAGTTATGTATTTACTTAAGGGAGAGAAAATACTTATTTGTGTATGGCGTTCGAGTGTACTTGCATTTATATGCGTGCATGTGTTTGTGCGTGTGTATGTATTTTGCCCTACATTATGTCTTTTGGCGGATAAGTCTTCACATTGTGTACAATGTATGTGCATGCCCTCACAGAGTTGCATTTGCATGTTTTTGCACAGAAATTGAGGAAAGCCGCCCGGCATCTCACTAAGCGTTCCAAATACATTTCCATTCAAGTGCTTCTCAAATGCTGTTGTGTACAATTTCAATCAGTCTGTCAACTCACTCGCTGGCTTTAGTCGATGGTTCTTTAAACAGCAGAGTCTAGTCCGCCAAACTGGTTGCATTCCACCTTCCTGAACTATTCTACTTTTCTTCTTTTACCATCTCCCATCCATTCCCAAACCAGCAGTGATTCCCAGTGTGAGAGGCTGATGTCTCACAGTCCCAGACCTGTGAAATGATGATAGAGGAGCATGAGCCCCTTACCCATCAGTCTTTATCTCTCACTTTTGCCCTCCCCCACTTCCACCGCCACCACCACCACCGCCTCCCCGTATGCTAGACTGAGCTCTGGTTGTGGTCACTCTGACGGTGACGGATGTTCCTGGTCGGACAGGGCTGGAGACCCCCCCCCAAAGTCATCTCAGCCCTGGCCTCAACCTGCTGGCTGGGTCCCTGAGCAAGGCCTCTACAGGTTAGAGGTCAGGGAGTGATGGAAGGAACTACTCAGAGCAAGACAGGTAAGCACTGTGAGAGGAAGACAGAGGAACGACTGTTGGAGTAAGAAAAAGTTAACTAAATCTTGGGTGCTCTCAACAGCCTTTGTTTCCTCTGTGTTCCTCTAGCAGAGTTTAAGCTTCTGGAGTGGTGCGATTTGTTTCATGTCATCAATTTATTCTGAGTAGTGCATTGCATTATTTAGATGATGCTTATCTCGCCCTCAGAATCACTATCTTGTCGAGACTGGCGTAGAATAGCATCCGTATCTCTTGTGCTCATCAAGGCATCTCATTTATTAACCAAAAGGAATTCTGAGGAGAGGAAGATATGCAAGAATGATTAGATGCTCAAAATTTGATGCTATCTGTCAGCAATTGGTTTTCCTTCATCTCTCTGTAGCTGCTAGATCTTTAAAAGACATTAGCCACATACTGTAAGAAATAAATCAAACAAATGGATTAGCAGAGCTAAATAGTTGTCAGGAGCCTCACAAGGCCTTATGAAGACAGATCTGCCTCTTATGGAGGCAATCAGGTATGGAACTTATCATAACAGAAATTAGGAGTGAGAGCCATTTTTTATTCCACAACCCAAGGCTATATTTCCATAAAAACTAATGGCCAAGTATATTATTCAACTATACTGACTTATGTGCTGCCTGCCTTGTATTTTAAATATACATATATATATATAATGTTAAAATTCCCAAGATTAATGAGGTGCTGCATTTTGAGATAAGGTGTAGCAGGGTAATATGAACAGATATGTCATTAATGTGCAATGCCCTTCGCACCTCTTGGCACAGGAAAAGAGGAAGGCACTGGCAGATGGGAGTGGTAGTCCATGTTTGTACCCTCATTGTAAGGAGGAACATTACTGTATGAATAGATATGCATTCCATAACAGCTGTGGTATCTCTGCCTCTGATCGGCCGAGAGATGCACACAGTGTATCCACCATAGTCTGACCCTAAAGTATAGGGCACATGTTTCCAATTCAGGTTGTTATCCCTCACTGAAACTGTGATCCATCGACCATCTGCTATTTTTCATGAGGGGTAATGGTTCACTTACACATAGTTCACATTCAGATGGCCCTCTGGTTCATCTCAGGGCAAGATAACGCTGGAAAAAAATGAGAAAACATTGCTGATTTAAAGTAGCTTTCACTTGGAAGGGAGATTCCAGTTTCACACAAGTAAATGAACACACTCTAGGTCTTATTTTTGTATCTTTAGCCATCCCTGCTGTCTTAAATAGTAACATTGGACCACTTGAAGGTATTGCAACAAGCTGTGAACACAACACTGACATATTATCACCTTATTAAGTTGTTACAGTGAACATGCTAGTAAATAGTTGTGTATTTTCACATCCAGCAAACACAGAGCAACATTAGAATTCATTTGGAGTCATGTTTTGGCTACCTGACAAATGTAACGAATGTGAATTTAAAAGGCGTCGCAATACAAAGTCAATGCAAAGACACGAGTAGACACAAAGTTTCCCAAGCAGCACAAACTGACGCGTCTGCACAAGTTGAAAATGTTTCAACTTGAGCGAAAAATTTGTGCGTATCCCAGGGCTTTATGAATGTACAGAGATGAGAGGGAAAAGGACAGAGACTGGAGGGAAATAACAGGAAAAAATTGAGTCTCTGGTGAGTTCTGAGTTCAGTCAAAGGCTGAACCGAACACCCCACACACTCGTACAACCATAAGTTCAGGCTGCTGAGGTCAGGGAGACGCCTCTGCAGCCTAAAGGCACGGACAGAGAGTCTGAAGAGAGGCTTTCTTCCCCATGCAGTCAGAATATTGAACAGCAATAAATGAGTCACTCACTGCACTTTAAACTCTAAACATAAGACAATCATGCTGCTGATCCCTGAACTGTTTTAGATTATCTATTCATCTATATTCACTTTCCATTAACACTTGTTTACATTATCTGTTTGCACCTTCATATAACCATCAATAGCCTCTTTTTACTATCAGTATTAATATTTGTTTATAATATGTTTACTTTATAATATCTTTATCTATCTCTTTTCATCTTTTTTTAATCTTTATTACTATTCTTATCTTTTACTATTCTTTAATCTTACCAGTTATAAACTAATCTAAGAGGGCCTAAAGTGCATTTCACTGCACATTGGATTGTATGCTTTCTAAAGAACTTTGAACATGAACTTTGAACACACAGGCACACAACCACAGACACAGTAAGTGTTGCTAGCTAGCTTACAGCTAATGTACAGTTGGTATTTTGGGCATTTGGGGTAAATAAACACAAATGGTCCTGTGGTTAAATACGTGCAAATGACATGAGGCGAAAATTCCCTTCACGTTCTGTCTGAACGCCCCTTAAGTCAAATATTCACCCTCCTTTAGCTCTGTTTTGGTACCCACCAACACATGAGGGAACTATCTGTTTTTTTAGATGCTAAGTGCCATTTGGTGTTGGGCAGGTAGTGTAAAGTGGGTAAAAATGAGCTTGATGACAGTGTTGAGAGTGAATCAAAACCAAAACAATGAGCTGAAGGACAGCACAGTCAGTTAACTATGGGTTTGCCACTACAAGCAACATGTTCATATCATACATAGTCATGTGACCCATTGTTAATACTAATACTGGTTAGTGCAATTTCATGGCTCAAATCTGAAACAGTGACACCATTGCTAAAAAGAGGACCAACAGAACAGGGAACATGAGCAGTGTGCATTTTCTAGTAAAGGATAATGGGAAATTTTAGACTCCTGTTACACTGTATAATGACCTCTGGATTGAAAGAGGGAGTGGTGGCTGTTGCACAAACATCCTGATTTGTATAGGTCACCTATACTACATGCAATTCTAGCTCAGATGTCCAGTTCCCCTATCTCACCATGCATCTGTAACTGGAGGACAGACACGCTTCTTCCACATTACCTCGACCCCTATACAACATGATTGTTGATGATTGTTTTTGAGAGTTAAACTGCGAAAGGTAGACAGTTGGCATGTGAAAATGTCATCACTGTAAAACTCCCCCCCACACCCCCCACCCCCCCACACACACACATACACACGGAAATGAGAAAGGGGGTGGGAGGGGTAGAGGTGGGGGGTGGGACAGCAAGCCAAAAGGCCATTAAAATCTGCGATCATTTATTTCCACTCCTTCGTCTAATCCATCTCTCTGGGGAATGGTTCTGTCCTTATCCACCCAAGGCTACCAATCTATTCTCCTGTCTGTCTCCATGCATCAGAATAAACCTGTGAAACAGTCAGACATGCTCTCTTTCCCTTTTACCCCTTTCTCTTCTTCTGTCTCTGTCCCTCGCTCGCTCAGCCCCCTTTTTTCTGATTTGTTTCTTTTTATCTCTCCTCCTGCTCTTCCCCTCTCAGTCTCTGATTGCCCCTGTGTCTTTCTGTTTTCACCTTTCCTCTCCCTCGGCGCCTCTTCTTTCCTCCCCCTCTTCCTCCCTCCATTTCACTGTGTCAGAAATGTCTACATGGATCCAATTCAAATCATATCCAGAAAAGAGGGAGCAACAACAAGACTTTGTCAATGGCAATTTAATCCGTGGTGAGCAAGGTGTATGTAACGCTGTGTATGTTCCAGGAAGCTGTCTGATTGCATTTGGATTTGTGCAGATCTGGTTGCTGCTCACTTGTAGAGAGAGGAAAAATTACACAGAAAGAGACAGCTGAGTCGTTTTTCACAATGTACTTTAATTTCTCTTCTTTGATTTTTTTTTTTTTTTTTTTTTGGTATTCGTGCAGATTTTTTTCAGAGAGGGATGTTTATTTAAGTTTTGATGGATTTGTTTTGCTCAAAGAATGGGTGTACCTTTGCATGTTTGTGTGTGAGGAAAGGGGGGGTGGGGGTCCTTCCCTCCCTAACCTTGTATTTTTGGAGGATAAGAATGAGGGGTCTGAAGCATGCAGCTCATCATTCACTGCCTCACTAGTCATGAAAAGCCAGCGAATAAAAGTAGTGCCTCAAACCAAGGTCCAATTCCCCATCAGGCCAGATCCCCAAGGTTAGCCACCCCATTGCGCTGTCACGTCAAGAAATAAAAAACTCCTGTCTGCCTCCGCGCCCGACACAAACGTCTTCTGCTAATGGCCGCTACAAAGTCCCACTAAACATCGAGTGAATATTTATAGACCATTAATAACCTATGTGTAAACCGCTAGTGTCACCAACCGGGTGAAGCAGATGATGGGGAATCATGGTCAGGGCATTAATATTGGCTCAGACTTCCCCAAAGGTAGATAAATGGGCCCTAGTACCTCAGACTCGTGTGCACATGGGATTGGCTGCCAGGAATCCCAGACGGAGAGGTCTGTGATCTGAGCCCGTCCAAATTCCAGTGACATAATTGGTGTAATCATGTGATGAATTGCAGCCATTTAGTTTTTTTTTCTCCTCTATCTGCAAGCTTCAGCAATTTTCCTTATAAAGGTATATCCAACTGAGTTCGTCGGGCATCTTATAGTCGAGTTGGGAGAGGACCGGGGCGATGTTAAATATGTACAATTGGGCAAGTAATTAGATTAATAAGGTCTAAATGAGCACCAGGGCAAGAACTGAAACCCAAAATCCCTCATCCTTTGAGAGTCTGGACTGAAACACATTACAGTATCTGTTCAAAGTTTAAATGGAGCCTGAAAAAAGTTCCTACGCTGCGGCTCCTCTGCTCATTTCTCCTCCCGACAGACTCGAGTCCCCCCTGCTCATCTCTCTGTTCACCAGACTAAGAAAGAGATGTTCAGCAAAAGTAATAATGAAGCAAAACTTGTGAGGCTCTGCAAGGGGAAAAAAATAGAATGAGATAAGAAAAGGCCCTTTAGGATTATTTAACTGTATTCAGGCTTTGGCTGCAAAAGTTTCATGTCAAATTTTCATTGATTTTGAGTAGTTCCAGCATGTTCCAGATGCCTTTCATACCTGAAGCCTTTATTGATTAAAATGTATGGGCCAACTGTGCTGAATATACAAACTAGAGAAGGGGCCATATGAAACACCAGGGAGCTTCAAGAATTTTTCTTGGAACAATAGTACAGCAGAGTTATGTTGTGAACAAACTAAAGGTGTGTTCAGGCTTGCTTGATATTCACAATATTTGACAACTGGACCAATCACCCCAAACATCCAACATACCAACTGTACAAATGTTAGCTGTAAGCTAGCTACAAACACCAACGCTATGTGTGTAAACTCACCAAGAACTCAAGTTCTTTCTGTTATTTCCCTCTAGTCTCTCCTTTTTCCTCTTGTCTCACGTTTATGAACTAGATTCATAAAGCCTCAGGATAAGCATGAATTCTTTGGTAAACATGAAGGCATCTGTGCTTAGTTAGCATGCAAACATATGGTAATGATCACTAAACACAAAGTACAGCTGAGACTGATGGAAAGGGAGAGGGACATTGCCATCAAAAAGAATCCCTGGTGCAATTAATATACTGTATAGTTGTACATTGTAGACTGGTTTATGTGCCAATTTCATTTTCATTTTATTCTCTTATAAAAAAATGAAGACTAGGGCATCCAACTCCAACAAATGTCAATCAGTGAATACTACCACTCCCATTCAGGGTGAGCATTCTCCCATCTGCAAATGCAAGTGTTTGTCAATATGATTGACAGCAGCACTTCTGATCAGACTAATTCAAAAAGCTTCCTATTGAAATGGGTGAACTTTCATTATATCACCAAAGGTGGGAGTGTAATGAACCTTTTCGCCTCCATTAAACCTGAAAATTGGTTGTAGAGCCTTTTATTCTCCAAACATCATAACTTTGCACTGGGACTTTTGTAGCAGGGGAGAGGATTTTTTTTTTACGTCACTTTATATATTTTATATGGATCACACATTTTAATTTCAGTTATTTCTACACTCCTGATTTGATGGTGCAAGATGAAATTGGGGTTATACTGTGGTCACATATATGAGCCCAGCATGAATTGTCTTTTGAAGATATATATTTAGTTCCGCCCCCGCTAGAAGGCTGCCTCTGTCCTATAGTCGTACAAAGTCGTACAAGGAGTACAATGGGACAAATAGAGCTTTAGCAGGCTTTAGAAACATGAAAGTACTGTAGGAGGGCCCAAGCTCCTTGGGGGTCCCAGATTTCCTTCATGAATGTAAAACAATATAGCACAGCCGTGTGTGTGTGTGGATTGGAGTGGGGTGGGGAGTGCTATCATCAAAGGCACCTCATACTTCAGCTCGTTTCCCTTCGTTTTTCCTCCTTCTTCTTCTCTGACCTGACATGGATTAATTACAGCCCTGCACAATTTACACCCTGCTGGAACTGTGGCAGAGAATAAAGAATGGTTGAAATGTGAGCCCAGTGACAGGGCGTTAGAATGCTGAATTGCTTTGTGCTGCACGTGCCGCTCCTCTATTGCCTTTGCAGGGAGCATGTTTACGAGGCCCGGCTCAGAGGTGAACTCCCAGGCCTTAAAGTGACAAAATGCCCTCACTTAGATCAAGACAGCCACGATGTTTTATGGACTACACGGGATCTGAACCATTTTTGTCATTCACATGCTGCAACTTGATCATATCAAACTTATCTAGAAATTACAGTGTGCCTCTTAGGATCTGTCACTGCTGTAATACTATGCAGCTTATTTTTGAAATCCAGCAGAGGACTGACACATGTATTACATATCGCATACATAGCAAGTAAAATTTCAGCTTATAGAACGTGCACTATGAGGCCTGCATATTGGCAAGACAGTATTAGCAAACACCTCATTCAGAGCCAGCCTGGCGCTGCCAAGGAGGTGTCAGCAACAACTGGCAAAGCGGGCACCCTGCCAGCTCGCCTGGCCGCCCTGCCTATGAATGGTGCTTTTGTCAAAGGTGGCAGTGAGGACACTTGAGAGGGCCACAATTAACACCACCTAATATTAGAACACATGACCCTGTGCATCTGGCCTGGAAACAAAGCGCTCCTCCCTTTTTGCTGAATACATTTTAAGACATTTTTTTAAAAAGCAATTATTTTGACAGGTTTCTGCACAGAGCTGTGTATATGGGGACAACCGTACATCAGAGGCCACAGGGTGAGGGTCCAGGCAGTCAGTAGTCCACTCAGGTTAACTGGGTGGGAGCAAGCAAGACAAGGGAAGCCATCTTGGCTCAAAGTGACCGGCGGATCAATGCACTAAAAGGCAGAGCCAAAGGTCAGGCTGCTCAGTGGCAGCTCAGGGATTCACTGTGACAGGAGGGGGGGGGAGCCACCACCTATATGTGACCACACACTCTATAGCTATATATTTAGACCACAGACAGCGCTCTGAACGCCCCGCTGCATTTATGTGTTTTGAAAAAAGTTTCAAAAAAGTGTTTGAACATGCATGAACAAGTGTAAACAAGAGTGCTATCAAATGTGCAATTTATTCATACAACTAGATTCTGAAAATATCTGTTAGGCATTGAAGACATGTCAAGTGGACATATATTGGAAAGTGGACAGCTTCCAATCCCCATGAATTTAAGAGATATACTCAAAGTATTACCAATTTGTCACAGATGGGATGCGTGAAAGCAACAGCATTGCCTCTCTTCTCAATACTCATCTCCCCACAAAGGCTACGTTGGCTCGGGGACAGAGCTGTTGATATATTGGTCTGGACACCTGCTTTGAATACCACTTCTGTTGAGTGGCATACTTGGCAGACCACACCCGAGGCCACGACTTTTATAGCAAGCAAACCGACAAAGGAACAACCTGTCCACAGGACCTAAACCTTCAACTCTTGGTACAAAAACCAGTTGCGTTTGGCACATTTAGCTTTACTTTTTCATCTCATTTACTTTGCTATATATTTAAACCTTTGCAGTCATGAGTTAGTTTCATATTTTTTACTTCCATCCTCTGTATTTATGTCATTTCGCCTTCTCTTTCTCCTGTTGCCATCACCAATCCCTTATTTTCCTCCTTTAGCAGACTATGATATCAAACTGTCTCACAAATCCAACTGAATTATAGAGTTTTTTGGGGGGGGTGTGGTGGTGTGTTTGGCAGTGAGACGCAGTTATAGCAAGAAATAAACAAGATGCCCACCAAATTGAAAAGAGGGGAGTTCCCCTGCTGTGCATTCAAATTGGTCTGCGCAATTTGACAGGCCACTGTCGAGCACGTCTGGAGGATTAGAAGACCCTGAGATGCTGTTTATTTGTATCCGCTCATTCGCAGGATATCTTCACTTTTGTCTGCAGCTTATCATCCTCTTCCTCAACCACCACTGTCACCCAACTACACTATTAGTGGCTACAAAACCTCTGTCAGGAAGCACTGACCCCTAAATCATCCCCTCTTTTGATGTGTTCCCTCTCCGTCATTGTTGCTCCAAACAATCTAGAAGGGGATTTATCAGTGGGATTTTCCATATTGCTTGACAGCCACATTGTAAATTTGGATAATGTTGAAATATTTAATGTGAAATTGTGGCCATTTCAGACTTATTTCATCAGTAATGTGAAATGTAAACTTATCATTGCCTCACTTTTCTTGCATTTTTCTTAAGAAATGGTGTCTTCAGAGATCAGCATTATAATGTGAATAAGTCGTTTATTTGTTCTGTATTTTCCCCCCAAACCACTTAAATGCATTTAAAAATATCAAAAAGCATTACTCTCGTGCAATCTTCAGTTCATTCCTCCAGTTGTGAATACTGCTGCACAAACACAGAATCACCCCCCCAATGCAGCCTCTATTTTCCCTGAGATCGCTGGACGCCAAACAGGCAAGAAAAATGACCAGCATGCTCTCCTAACTCCCCTGAGAAGTGAGTCCTACACACAGGGATGTGGCTATTACTTATCATCATCAAAAAGTGCTTGTTTGGTGATAATAAGGGCCTGGGATAGAAATCTCAGCTAAAGGGAGGGAGGGGACTACCTGAAGTAGCAACGGAGGAATCCTTTCTCTGCTTACCCAAGCATTTTCTGCATCTCTGTAAAACGGAGGGCCAGCTCTAAGACCCGGCTTAGCCCAGAAATAGAGGAAGATAGGAAAAACTGCTATTAACCATGGTTAGAAAGACCAAATAAGATAAAGAATAACAGGCAACAACTTCAAATGTGCTTACTGTGCAAGAGACAATCGTCAGGGAATACGGGAAGAGGCTAATAAAGCATTAGGTCGTAGCATCTTGTTTTTATCTCATATTTTTGCGTCTGCAATAGTAAACATGAAAGTAAAATCACTTCAGATAGAAAAGCTGTCAATTTGCGAGGCCCACCTAGAAGGACTAAGAGTAAAAAGCTTTTGATTGAACAGGCTTTATTGTGTATTCTATCACTGTGTATTCTATCCCCACCATATTCAACCTGAAGCGTGGTCACATTGCTAATAGCAACATTCAGCCCAAAGGGAAAGTCACTGCACATAAATTTCCATCTACCTTTTTCTTTTTGCAGTGGGTCAGGAGGACGGTGCACCCAGGGGGAAAGCAGGGCAGCTCACAATTCAACATGAAACATAACTCATGTCATGCTACGTGGGGAGAAAGTTCATGCAATACATAAATTTAGGGTCATATGTTACAGTTCCAGCAGGGGTCACGCTCGATAATAGCCCAATTGCGATGCAGGGCTAGCGGGCCTTATCTGTAAAAGTTCTCGACAGCGCAGCACGCGGCTCCTCGACTCTCTCTGCAAGCAGTTCACGTTCCTTGTTTGTTTTATCTATCGCCATTCAGCTATTTGAGTTTGACACTAGGTTCATGACCACTTCAATTCACCTCCTGGTATCTGATGATTCCGTCGCTCACACTCCCCTAATGTATTCTGAGGAGAGAGGGGATACGTGTTGGGGAAAAAGCCCACGTCCCATCTGATTGCAAGGTCTTTGATGAATCATGCCGCAATGGACATCTCGGCTATATCAAAGGGTGCTTTCCATCTCACGGGTGTGATTAATCAGAAAAAGTCTTTACTGTTAACATAAGAAGTCACTGCAGATCACTAAAAGACTCATAAAATCAAGTATTTATCCACTCTGTTGATGAGATGAGACCTCGGTATAAGGGGATGTAGTGCCAAAGCTCATTTCTACAGAGATCATCTTTTTTCAGCTTTTAGCTTAGCTTTTGGTAAATTAAATGTGGAGGGGCGATGTTGGTTTGTAACTAAGGAGAGAAAAAAAGATGAAAAAAGACAGCTTCCTCTTTTAGAAAACTGAATGGGAGAGGAAAATGGGGAAAGAAAAAGACTGATAGATTTGTATTGACAGAAATACTTGCCTTGCCACAAGCATTTCTCTGTTTTGGGCAGATTTTTCCAGCGGTCATAAGCAGTAAAGCTATACCTGTAGGACAGAGGGGAGAGAGAGGAAGAAAATTTGAGAGAATGAAATAAATATCTATTTAAAAATAGCCTCTCAGCATGGCAAGGAGAGATTTGAAGATATTATCCTCAAAGGCTGCTGTGAGTGAGGCCGGGAGAAGGGAAGGCTGTCTACAGTGAAATATGAAAGGCACATACTCCCTGACAGCCTATGGCTTTTCCTGATACTGCCAACACCAGCCCACTGGAGTGATCCATAGACTCTTTGTGGAGACTTGTGATATAAATGCTGAGGGCTAGATGTTGAAGATCCTCAGCTCGCTGCCGCCGCCCCACCCTCCCTCGTCATCCGCCATCGCCTTGCCCGCCGCACGGGGGGAATTTGTTATGTTCCCTCTCGTATGCCTGCCTCAGACATATCAGGACGGCGGACAGGGGGCAAGCCGACTGACTTGTCCTTGTCCCTTTTCAATTTGACAAGGCAAGCAGCCTTGGGGACTTTCCAGTCTATTTTCAAATTGACCATTTATAATCAGTTTTCTAAAGGAGAAAGAGAAGGGGTGGAGGAGTCGAGCCAGCCCTGTGTTGTTGTGGAAGGTATAGAGCTGGGGGTTGGGAGATGATAATACAGCAGCGTGTTGTCAGATGTGTCAGCAGGTAAGATGAATGAAGAATAGGGAGTGGGTGCATAAAAGGGAATGTACAGGGGGGAATTGACCTCTATTCAAAAAAGAAAAGAAGCAAAAAAGGAAAGAAATCTATATCCTCAAGCAAATAAACATACAGCCTCACTTTGAAATATTCACCCACCTTTCCATGAACCCAAATCGAGGAAAGAAGTTTAGCTGGCGGTGGCTAAAACCTTCCAGGAAGAAGAGGCACACAAGGTCCATTTTTTGACACCAATGTGGCGGCATATATCAGCACCTGCAAGGTCAGGCCGACTCGGGCGTGGCAGCGTGGCGAGGGCCCCAGCCCGGGAGGCGTTACAGCATTCTGTCACACTGCTTGCTCCACCGCCACCACACGATGACATTTCCACAAGATGGCTCTTCTGAATTATGCGGCCCAGCGGAAGGGTAAGAAGGGAAAGGGGGGAAAAAAAGCTCATTTTCTGGGTGTCTGCTTTCGACCTGAAACCACCACTTGTTTTCATCAGCGCCTTTTGCCGCTTATGCAAAACGGTGGTGCAGGGTAATAGGGGAACAATCAAGCTGGCCCGCTGCTCCTGATCTCCATGCCACCGCCGCCATTCTCTCTTTGGGGTGGAACGACATGGTGTCACCTCTAAACTGGCCTCCATCCTCCCCAAATTAATCCCAATTTGGCCATCAAGCACGGGGCCGTCAAAAGGGGCAGGCGGCAAGTAATTGACATTCTCAGGTGCATGAGTTTTGTTTATGTTGTAATGCTGAGCCAAGGCCTTTCACTGTGGATGACAGCAGACCCGGTTTGCATACACCGCTTGATTCGGGAGCACTGCATGAGTGACTGCTCAGCAGCCCGTGGCCCTGTGGCATTTCAGCAGAGGACATTTCAGTAAAGATCGCCTCAGGTGTCTAGCGGCTTGGAAGGTGCAGGCGGCAGCTGGAGGTCGTTTGTCCAATGCATTGATTCCATCATGACCCCATCGCTCTCTCTAACTATTGATCCATTCCCCAAGACCCCTATACAATGCCCATGCCACACTGGGGAATTAGAGCTCAGGCATCAATGTGGCCTACCCTTAAACAAAAGAATGGCAAATTTTCAATAGGACGTCACACATCACTATATAAAATATACATTGCGTTGGTCACTTACCGCCGAGGTCATTCCAACGATATGTGGAGTCCATTTTGGTTATTGGGATTCCATGAATGTAGGGAGTGGAGAGTTTATAAACATGAGAGCATGTTGGGAGTAGGGAATGACCGTAAGTCATTACAGGTGGAGGTTCTGTGAGTGTGTGTGTGTATGTTGAAGTGGGGGTGTTGGTGCTCATACATGGAATACCCTTTCCTAAATGCTCTCCTAGGCAGATCTCCCATGCCTTTTAGCATGTCACCCAGGGCCATGAATCACCATTACAGCACCTACATTTTTACCTGGGCACCTCTAAGGCTTTTTCATTAGGGTAAAAGGGACCCCAGGCAGGCACAGACAGGGGTTGTCGGGGGGGTTGGCTGTGTTTGTGGAAGGGAGGGTCAGGGATTTGGGTTGGGTGGGTTAATTACAATAACAATGGGGGCGGCCAAAAAAAAAAAAAAAAAAACACACGCCATGGCAGGGCTGAGCTGCTCTCATTTATTTCAATAAGGTAAATTGATTCCTATGTCCTCTGGTGCCATTTGCATCGCATCCATTTAGTGCGCGCCTCTCGTCCCACTCTCCTCCCACCCTCCCCCACCTCTTCCTCCCCCTCCATTCACTTCACGTGCAGAGGGCAAGACAACATCACCGGGGACGCATTGATCTTCTCAGACAGCAGATGCATAAGAACACACACATGAAAATCCACGAACATTCATATATTCCACGTGTGCACTGATGTGCATATATGTAAATACACACATGTCCACTCAAAGGATATTTGACATTTCCTCAGTCTTTCTAAGAACTGCTGATTCTAATACCTATTATTATACTTTTTTTAGCCTACTGGTTAGACTGACAGTCGGGTCACCCCAAACCAGCTTTGTGCTTTTGTAGATCTTACAAAATATCCCCAAAAAGAGAACCACTGTTATTTTAGAACACTAGTTGTCAAACTTTTTCTTGGGTGCAAGAAGACAAGCAATTTAATTTTATTCAATGCACAATACTGAGGAAAACAAGTCAAATGTAACATCATTTCATTGAAATATCATGTTAAACACGTTATCATTATAAAGTTTACCTGAGTATACCAAGAGCTAGTTTTCAGATGTAAAAGACAAGGTTTTCCTGCTCAGTACATTGATAATGAACCCTAACACAAGATGGGCTTTGTCATATTTTCTTGACTTCAATTTCAACTGACAAGTTTGTTTGATGAGCAACACCTGTTTTTCTTGTCTTACCTGTCAAAGATCTGTCCATTCTACTAAACATTTAATTTTGCTGTCTGAAAAATTGTGCTACCCATAATCTTGTTAGTGATGCTTGCGACAAAGCACTTTTGTTTGTTGTTGCATCAAAAAACAGATGCATTCAACTTCAGCTCCACTGTTTTAGAGTCATGGTAAAGATATGTGTGACAATGCTTCCAATCTACCGGTGAATTCGAACCACATCACATTTCTTTGTTAGCACTCCATGCCATCCAACTGCAGAGTGCCCACCTGCCGACTCTAACTTTCTTTTCAGTGTCATGCTGTCCATGTCACAACTGATCCATCTCACCAGCACTGTTGTTCTTGCTTGGTTGCTGTGCCCAATAGCCCCCGTATTGCTCACAGGCACGGTCAGTGAATGCAGCGCTGCCCACTGGCCTCTAACCCAGCCCTCAGCTAGGGTGGTATCCATCTCGCCTCCCTCACTGCCTGCCTCCCTGCCATGGACCCCCCTTGGTGTGACACACTGTCTGGTGCAAACACACACTCCCATCCCACACTCCCATCATCAGTCACCGTCAGGGCAGATAGCAGCGGCCGTCAGGCAGATGAGTGACGACTGGGCCTGTTACCTGAGCGCCTGCATGACAATGGGCCTGTGGGCTGAGATAGAGACAAAAGCTGCAACTCTGCCACACACACGCATGACACAACACACCAGCTGATCTGTATTGTCTGCTGTGCAATTAGCTGTCAACCAGTGGCATGTAAAGATGTGCCATACAATGTACCCAACCTAGTATCACATAATTGAATACCATGTATATGTGTGTTTGCACAAGTCATCACCGCAAAACTTTTCAACCACCATAATTACAACAATATTCTGATGCTTGGTTTGATCACACATGCAGAGCAGTCAAAAATACCATTAGCATTGATGCAAATTAGTTGAAATCAGGCTACTATATATCCATATAGTAGTGTCATCTTTCATCACTCTTCGAAGGATTTACTCCTGATTTAATACTATAAATTAAAAGTTTACATTACAGAGTGAAATTGCTACCAAAGGTATTGCAACCACCTCCTTGAATCAGCAATACAAATCCTATTAAATCCCTTTTAATTGGGCCTCATTCAGGCAAATCCTGACTGCTTGTGAACAATATAAAAATATAGATTCTTATGACTTCAGGGAGGTGGAAAGACCTTGCACATTAGTCTCATCAATTGTGTTTTTTTTTCTCTCTATCCTATCACACTTCTGTCTTCTCTGTGTGGGATAGTTGCAAGCAAGGAAGGTGTACTTGCCTTCTAAACCTCCATTTACACAAGCAGATGTTGTACCCAAGCTTGCGTTAGAATCCCTGGCACACACAAACACAGTCACTCAAACATATTCGCTCCGAGTATGCCACAAGATTTATAACAATAAAAGTCTCCCCAAAAGGCATTGAAATCCACCAACCATTTTGCGAGCAGCCTTGAACTCTGGCTGATCTGCTATTTGTTACCTCAAGCACTTGGCAAAACAAAAACGACTACAGCCCAAACACTTGAAAGGGCTTATTGCTCATGTTGCCCACAAGTTCAGTGCTGTCTGGCTGAAACAAACCATCACAGTTAAGCTTGCTAGACAACAAACAGAAAATACCTTGATCCAATTAGAAACACAGGCTTATTTGCTTAAGTATAAATGCTTAAATTGGTAATACCTGCAGGTAATTATTTAATTCCCCCAACCCGCCCCCTGCAGAACATTTGTGTTGCATCTGAAAACACTGTGAACACAACAATTGAGTCACAGGTTTGGGCACCAAAGGATGATGATTATGGTAATCCAACAATGCCAAAGCTCTATTGTATGTCACAGACTTTTGTTGCAAACTCATGACCTTATTAACCTTCTTAATCCTCAACTGGGTTCTCATGATAAGGGGCTTACACGCACACACAAACATGCACACGCACCCAAACACTTTGACTTTGATGCCCGGCGAACTCTTTGGAAGCCATATCCACCTGTTTTATCCCTCACACCTGAGGTTCACTGCATAATATCAGCAAAGGCCCTTAAGTCATCCAAGACAATTAACGTTCTCCCTTAGATCAACAGCTAAAAAAAAAAAAAGTGGATGGCGGTGTTTGGAGCAGAGGGCCCTCCCACTGTGGGCACATGAGAAAGCAGGTCTGATTGGTATTAAGTGGTGAGATTAAAAAGCCATCTCATAGGTCAGGTCAGCTGGTGTTCATTTGAATGCATTACCAGGGTCCGAGGCTAGATAATTCTCTCATTAGCGCCACTCAAACCCTGAGTGACAACACGGGTGAGAAGGGAGCATGTCGTACAACACTTAGAGTTAATTAGTCCGCGCGCACTGTTGCTCTGCGCCTCATGCATCCGCTCTCTCCTCCTCTTCTCGAAATGGCCTGAACCTAACGCTTCTGCAGTTAATCAAAGATGAGATGTGGAGTTTTCCAAAGGAACCACTTGTTGTCTCAGGAAATACCTGTATTTTTTTTTTTCAAACTCCACAAAAAAGGTGCACTGCAAAATTTGTTAGATGTGCTGTATGTAACTTGAGATGTGCTGTCCCCAAGCTGCCTCTTTCCTTGAACAATATATTTAACATTTAAAGGAATGCTTTTTACAACTTGAACCTTTTTTCATAGTTTTAACCATCATTTATTGGTTATGATGTACTTACCAAAGTAAACGCTGAGATCTGGGAACACATCGACATAGATATAGTGAGATCCTACTGGGCAAGGAACACAAAAGGTCAGACTGTAAACAAGTTAACAGGTTAGCCAGATTATCTAAACCAGGGATTATCTAAGCCAATGTTTGGATATATAACACACACACTAGACTTTTTATTTCCCCTGCATCCGATAGACTTTCAAGCTCTCTC